>NC_090733.1:71840083-71927583 GCF_036898095.1 Palaemon carinicauda
GAACATTAGAAAGACGGCTGCAATCACCTTTAGCAGATCAGCGAAGCGAGTCGTTACAACGCGTAATAAAACGATCGTACGCATGGAAGGTGCTTTAGCTGTGTGGATTGCCGACTGCCGTAAGAAGAACATAGCCTTGGAAACGAACACCATCCGAACAAAGGCTTTGAGCTTGTATGAGAATTTTGCTGCAAAGGAACCTCAAGACGACAACGGCAACCATGCTGAAGAAGATGATGATGCAGATGATCCTCAACCAGGGACATCCACTGATTTCCAGCCTCAGAAACAACGTTTTTCCGCCAGCAAAGGATGGTTCGCGAAGTTTCAGAAACGCTTCGCCCTGAAAAGCGTTTCCCTGCATGGCGAGGCTGCTTCGGCTGACACTGCCGCTGCTGAAACTTACGTGAACCAGACATTCAAGAATATTATCGCCGAAGGTGGATACAGGCCGGAACAAGTGTTTAATATGGATGAGACCGGCTTGTTTTGGAAGAGAATGCCGTCGCGAACTTTCCTGTTCAAAGAGGAAGCCAAAGCCTCTGGCTTTAAAGCATTCAAGGATCGCGTTACCCTCGTGATGTGTGGCAATGCTGCTGGATTTTTGCTAAAGCCGGGGCTTATTTATAAGTCGAAAAATCCTCGCGCTTTTGAAAAATAAAAATAAGAATCTCCTTCCCGTGTACTGGATGCATAATCATAAAGCATGGATTACGAAGATGCTGACCTCCAACTGGTTCCATCAGTGTTTTATCCCGCAAGTCAGCAAATATCTCTTAGAGAAGGGCTTGCCATTCAAGATCCTTCTCCTTATGGATAACGCTGGTGGACACGCAACTGACCTGTCGCATGAGGGCATTCAGGTTGAGTTCCTGCCACCCAACACCACGTCATTAATTCAACCGATGGACCAGGGGGTTATCAGGGCGTTCAAGGCCCTCTGCACGAAGAATACCTTGGCGGACCTCGTTGCGTGTGTGGATGCTGCCCAAGATGATGAGGATGAAGATTTTAACTTGAAGGCGTACTGGCGGCAGTACACCATAGCCACGTGCCTGAAGAATATTCAGAAGGCACTGCAAGAGATGAAACCTGCAACCGTGAATGCGAGCTGGAAAAAGTTGTGGCCCCAGATTGTTTACGACGACGAGGGATTTACACCTGCTGAAATCCAACACTCTGCAATACGCAAATCTGTGCAGTTGGCTGCCATAATTGGAGGTGACGGGTTTGGCGACATGACGACTGAAGACGTCGACGAGTTGTTGGACTGCCATTCCCAGCCCCTAACTGACGCAGACCTCGAAGACCTGACGAAATCGGCAAGCGAAGAAGAGAGTGAAACCCAGGAAGAGACCCAAGAAAATGTCGAAGAAACGGGCTTAACATTAGAACGGCTTGCCAAGGCCTGCAACCATGCGAAGGAGTTGAAAGAAATGTTGCAAGAGTGGGAAGAGGATATGGTTCGGTCGATGCAATTCTGCAACAAGGTTGATGACATCATGACTCCCTACAAGATGCTCTTAGATCGAAAAAAGAAGCAGCGGCAACAACTTCCGATCACAATGTTCTTCCAGCCTCGCAAAAAAGAGCCAGTTCCTCCTGCTACTACGCCTTCGGAAGAAATTGAAGAAGTTGAAGAGGTGTCCCAGGAAAAGACACCTCCGTCTGAAGAGACGTAAAATACTACCTGGCTGCACAGTAGAACACATCATCAGCTTCATCATCATCATTTCTACTGTGCAGCAAATTCATCGCCATCATCATTCAAGTTTTTCTTCAACTTCTTTCGTGGTGAGTACAGTAACAATCTTTATTTTTTACTTTAATATTTGTGCCTGTTTTATAGTTTAGTACTGTATGCATTAAGTTAAAGGGAAGGTTTTAAAAGTCTACATGTTGTAACCTATCATATTTTTTTTGTTTAAAATTTACATATACGTACGTAAAACAATCTCTCTCTCTCTCTCTCTCTCTCTCTCTCTCTCTCTCTCATAAATTGTTTTCCTGCTTTGCTACGTATAGTATGTACTGTATGATTTTATATAGATACGGTAAATTATATTTGTACTAATAACATATTTTGTAAATGCTTTTACTGTAAATATCATTATTTATAACTTTCATCATGCGCGTTAAATGCCTTCTTTGTTCTGAGCGTGGTTGTTTACTGAGCATACAGTACTTTATGACGCCGTCGTTTCAGGCGGCGTCATAAAGAAAAACATTTTATTTGGAAGTCCTAAGAAAAATTAAGTAAAACATTGGTAATAAAAAAATCAACATACTGTATAATCAATATAATCGATGCAAAAACTAACCTATACATATATGTGTACACTAAATGAGTTTGTTTCTTCATTATGATCAGAGATGAACGTAAACAAAACATTGGTTGCCATTTTTTATCGTGCTTTTTAGGTGTTTAGGAAACGCATGATATAAAATCGCCTTTAATATTTGTGCCTGTTTTAGTGTATGGGTGCTGTAGTACATGCATTAAGTGTTCTGTACATTAAAGGGTGGTTTGTTAACAGTACTACGTACAAGGGAAGGTTTTAAAAGTCCGAATATACATGTTAAATAAATAGGTAAATATGACGTCACTACTTCGCGGATTTTCACCTATCGCGGCCGGGTCTGGAACCTATCTACCGCGATAAACGAGGGTTCACTGTATACATAAATATATATATATGTATGTATATATATATATATATATATATATATATATATATATATATATGTATGTATGTATGTATGTATGTATATATATATATATATATATATATATATATATATATATATATATATATATATATATATACAAGTGGCCTAAGCATATTATACCAAAAAAATGTCTTTTAAAAGATGAAATTGTTTATTCTAATGGTTTTACTGTATCGTGCAGGTTTTATTTTTCACATATGGCTATGTATTTCAAAGGATTATACGTATCTGTTTTATTCAATTATAGTGGTCTACCATTTACTTAACTTTTAACAATTGTGTTATTAAGCTTAATCATTATCTATTATTTGGTTAATAATGCCTTTAGGAAGTTTTGTCTTATGAGATTTACTTTCAATTTAGACCCAACTTGTGAAGTTTTAAATGGCTCAGTTTGCCTCTCCTCGCATTACTGTTATCTGCAAGTTCAACTTCATACTTCTGAATATATATTTCTTATTAAGCCTATAGGCCTATAAAAGAAAAAAGTATGATGTGTACTACACTTAGACTGCAAAATTTCACAAATCGTACTTTATGGCCAGGATGGATTGATGGATCAAAATTGGCCTCCCTAGAAGGTGACCACGGGCTCTTGCCAAATTTCTAGCAGCCTGTAAGTGGGATAAGGATGTACAAGTGGTAAGGCTATATATAAAAGATGATGATGGAATGGAGGAATGGAATGAGAGCATCATGATGACTGTGGCTTGAATCCGAGGCTCAGTCGAAGGGCGCTGCAAAGCAGACGAGTCTCCCAACCCTGGATCTTCTTCGGTACTGGAGAAATTGATCTTTTCTTATGGTATCCCGATTATGGCCAAATAGACACCCTTTCATGCGAATATATATTGCCGCTACTTGACATATAGCCATGCCCTAGTATGTTATAAAGCCAACCCTCCAAAACCATATTATTATTACTATTATCATCATTATTATTCGAGATATGTTGTTATTGTAGATTCTATACATTATAGCTTTGGGTTTGTTCGTTCATTTAAGAACGCCTTGACTAGAGCAAGACATGGCTTCTTGCACTAGGGCAGCCCGAAAGCTTGGGGTGAATATGTCTGACCTGATTATAGATTTCCATTCATAAATTAAAAGTAAATAATAGAGGTAGAATTGATTATAGTTTTAATAGTAAGGATATCTTACCACCTCGCTTATTTAGTTATCTAATTATCATTATTTCCTCTCCCCGGAAAAACCCCTTGAGAGGCTAGGCCTATACAGGTAGCATTGACTATAACCTAAGCTATGGCTTATAATAAATTTTGCTTTATACACAAAATGATATAAGCAGAATTAAATAACTTTGAATTCATCTCCTAAATGCATAAATTGTTACCATTAGAGTATAGGGCTAAACTTAAGTGGGCCGGCCGGCTAATGCCGTTTTTTAAAGGATAGGACTGTGACATTCATACCACTTAATAAGGTGACTTGGGACACCTCCAAGCTTCATAGAAATTTTGCCTCTTACCTTCGATTTTGCAACGCAAGGGCAATTTATCTCTAAAATTACTGTTTTTTAAATTCTATCTCCTTCCTTGATACTTAATATTAAGACCTGAGATTAATACCCTATATAGATGTGATATAGACCTCACATAAAATAAAATAAAGTTTTTATCTAAAAGTCAATTTTTTGCTGGATATAAATTTCTTCATTAAGGTAAAAAAAAATAAACCTTATATTTCAAGGAAAAAAAAGAAAAAAAAATGAAACAAAAATTGCAAAATAAAAAAAAAAACTAATTGGTTGTTTTATAATGTCTTCCTAAGTTATATTCCAAATTTCAATGCTTTATCTTTAAAATTAAGAGAGAAGATGGAACTTGAAGGTCAATAAGTATAGTTTTGAGATACAGGCATTCAAAGTTTTTCTTTGTATTTTTACAAAGATAATATTAATAAATCATGATTATTATGAATTTTATATTCCTTTTTGGATATTAATAAACCAAAACAAAGTTATTTCTCATAATTTAATCATAAATGAAGATCCCTTTGCTCAATATCTTGCTTCTTAGGCAAGACGGTCGCTCCTTCATCCTATCTCTCCTACACTAACTCACTTCTGAACTCTTATTTGAGCAAATTTTCTTTTTCCTTATGTTAGCGAGATGTTAAAATTGTCTTTTCCTCTTAGGCATGATGAAATTCTTACTGAAATCAAGAAAAGGACAAAAAAACGAGTAAATATCAGAGGTCAAACTCAAACGTGTACTCTATATGATGTTTGTGCTACGACTGAGGGCCGAAGGGTGTAAATACTACGTAATACATCGTCTTATGACTCACAGAATCTATACAGATGCCATTGCTCACAATATCAAAATGTAATAATGATAAAAATTTACAATAACAGAAGAAATACTGCATTATCTTGTAGGAAACAATGTGGTTTATTGAGTTAATTTTACCAATTACTCTGTAACTATGAAAGTAAGAGGAATTTCGACAAAATATTTCGTACACGCATTCTCCATTGCCATACAAAGCTCTGTGAATTTTTTTTCAGGATTTGGTGTTTTTTTTTTTTCTATACCCCCATACATTAGCATGCCGGCTGGCCCCCTTGAATGATTTTCCCTCTTAATGCCCTCTTTCCCACTCTCCCTCTATCTAGACAGACAGTTCCACAAATAGTCTCAAGGAATCACGGTTATAGAGGGATTCATGCTACAGTAACGTATCTAATTTTTGTTCTGAAACATTATTCTAACACGATTTAGTTAATGATCTAATATATGCCAATGATAAAATTTTACATAGCAATGGATCAATGTTGTCTTATATATTTACATGTTTACAAAGTTAAATATAAGTTTTAATACTATGTGGCAACTTAAAAACAATGCTCGTCCGATGCAAAAATTAAAAAGTATCACTAGTTTTGCTGCATACTGTACAATCGCTTTCTCATACAGAAATCTCTTCACATTCATTCCTAACCCTATATTTTTTACTACTCCCTTTATTACCCTCAGCAATTTACATCTTTCATTCTCTCTCTGATGTACATCTGCTTCCATTCCACCACTTGCAGCAACAACACACCCCAAGTACTTGAGCTGATCTACTTACTCATGTAACTCTCCATTCAACATGACATTCAATCTAGCACTACCATCCCTTCTTGAGCACTCCATAACCTTACTCTTACCCACATTAACTCTCAACTTCCTTCTCTCACACACCCTTCCAAAATCTGTCACTAATCGACCCAACTTCTCCTCTGAGTCTACAACCAACACAGTATCATCTCTGCAAACAATTGATTCACCTCCCAATTATGATCACTCTCATCTATCAGCTTCAATCCTCGACCAGGCACTTTAATTTTTAGTTCATTATTAGGCCTTCATATTTCATTAGATATTATTTTGTTTAATTTTGGTTTATTAAAGGATGTTTATATTCTATTTTTTCATTTCTTGAGCATTTCAATAATCAACAATTACTTTAGATTTACTTTCGGTAGGCATCAGCTGATCTCAAGGTCACGCTACCGTAAAATCTCTTCATAATGAATATTACATCCGCACCAATCTGTTATAGGGTATCACAGTTTCCATACAGTTCGTTTATAGACCTTATTATTATTTATCATATGAACACACACACAGACACACACATAGCTTATTGGAAGGAAATCCCTGCACTGGCCAGCCGCTTTCCGCCGGTAATATGACGTCACCAGACATACGATATGAACTTGGCAGATATTAAAACTTTTCTTTATGTACTATTACTGAAAATGGATACAGTATATAATCAATAAAAGAAAATTCTAATTTACCAAGATAAATCAGTTTACTTATATACAAGAAAATAGATTATTTCTAAGGAAATATTTGTCCTATTAACATACTAATCCCGATAGACTTGTGATGTTATCACCCTGAAAAAATTGTCGTAAAGTCAAACAGTCATAAGATGCATATGTCATAAGTCAACAACTACCTGTCCTGTACAGTACATACTTCTTAAAGCTCAGGGCAAAATTTTTTTAATGGTCATAAATAGAATAAGTATTTAGGACAAACCTTTATGTTTATGCTTTTGAGGCAAATGTCGTGGAAGCTCGAGAGAATGGCAAATGTTCCGAAAATTCTGGACACGCAATGCCTGCTTCTCCTCATGTGCAGTTAAATGGGAATTAATGAATAACATCCTCGTTCCTGAAAAATACAATACATAAAGAAAAATGATTCTAGAATTTTGTTCCTAATTCCAAGTATTTCAGCTTCTTTACCAGCAAAAAAATGCAGTGCATTCAACACCACACTCATATCAAAACATTTTCTGAAGGAAAATATAGTTATCCACACCTTTGTACATTTCAGGTTATCTTATGAATAATACACCCAAATGTACCTCAACTTTAAGGCAAATGAAATTCTTGGTCTAAAAAACTTGCATAACCCTTGACCTTAAAACTAATCATTTAAAGTAAAATAATGTTAATAACTACGTACTCAGATATTAAGATTCACGATCTGGTATCCTTAAAGAATATGCCATCTTTAAAAATAAATTCTTTTCTAGACGAGCTTGTATAATAGTATCCTAACAGTTTTCTGTTTGAAAAAATTAATAGTAAACTGAGTATTTCCACATTTTTGGATATGGAAATTTTTCATTTATTTTATTCTGACATGTTTTGAGTATTGTATTGGTATCTGGTTTTCAGAAACTGCCTCTCTTCTAAAATTGTCAAAGAAACACTTGAGGTCTTGCATGTTCCTTACAATTGACCTGAATGCTGTAAAAGATTTTTCAAAATTATAAAACGGATTTTGAGCGAAGCAAAAAATCTATTTTTGGGTGAGGTAGCCATGCCGTCCTGATGGAAGTTCCTTCATTAGTAGCTTCCTAGGTATATTTGACTACAGTGATATATCCCAGAGAATTTACCAAAGGTATCCAGAATTCTAACTCCTAGAGCGAATATCCCTTGAAATTTAAAAAGGGATATCGCGTAATATCAGAGGACGTATTCTTGACACGTCTCATAGCTATCTACACCCCCAATAGCGTTTCCGCTTCGAAGGGAAAAAAGTGACAAGAATATAGGAGAGTCGTTAAAGGGGCAACGCTCTCTTAACTCCTACTGTACTGTAAATAGCGCGCCGAATCGCCACCGCGAGGCGCCACCAAGCCATTCTTTGTAGCTTTGTAGGTGTTGCAGATACAGTACCATAGGGAGGGATTCATTATCCTTTTGTCAAAAAGAGGGTGGGTCCATCAGGACAACATGGCTACCTCACCCAAAAATAGATTTCCGTTTTTTGGGCTCAGGCCATGTCGTCCTGATGGGAGTTTACCAGACCATTAATGTATCTGTGGATTTTCAATAGTGCCGTTATCTCGAGATAAATATTTCCTATTTGGTCTTCTGGACCAGAGACACTTGATGTTACCATTATACACCAATTAACTGATCATAAAATATGTCAGTTCTTCCTGCCCCCTACAGTGAAGAGTCTAGGTAGACTCTAGGAAAACACCCCGAGGATTGTGAGTTCAAGGAACAATCTAGCAAACAGTATGTATATTAGTGTCATAATATACGTAAAGCATAGTTTGTACATAAATGGTATAGTTCTGTATAAGTTACTGATACCTCACGAGTCTGGATGTAGAGACAGACAGGTTTATATACATGTAGGAAACCTTAAATCAGTAAGATAAACAGTTAGTACAATCAGTTCTTACCTGTTTGCTTGGAGAAGTAGAAACTCTTAAAAATTAAGAGAATCGAGGATGCTCTGATTTATACTTAATTTGAATGTTTGAGGCGAAAGAGACTCAAAGATTCCTTCTATTGTTTACAGTATTACAAAAATAGAAATCATGGTTGTAATCAATTACATCTTACGCTGAACAATTCTGCATAAAAGCATAAACAGTAATAACAGAAAATAAATAAGTTTCACCTGAAAAGGAAACATTAGCCACTCAAAGGGATATATAATATTTCACTATGTATACTGTTATTACTAGGAACACTGTGCATATAAAAATGCCTGGCACTTGTGTCAGATTATTATGCTTGATGTCAACTGTATAGATAGAAAAGTTTATAGTGTCTTCCCAAACACAATACTCAACATGATATACCTTAAAAGTCTATCATGTACACCCTTCACTAAAAGTCCCAATTAGTGCACTGTTCTTCGCAGTAATCAAGCGGCAGGTTTTATAACACTGCCTGCCGCTACCACATGAAATTTTATTTCCTGTAATTGCTTCGCGTAGTGTTTGAAGAAAACTCTGGATGACTTCCAACCAGTGTAAGCACGCAGGGTTTCAAACGACATTGTCTGAAAGAAATTCAGACAAAGCAACTTTTCTCGGATCATGACCTGCGGGTGTACTGTCTGGATCCGCTCTGCATATAAAATAGGTGATTTTCGCCCTTATCTGTTTCAAGGATAACATTGAACCAGACGTCTCTCCCCTGAAAAGCTGACCTCCCTTAAAGTCTGAAGTTCTACGAAGATAGACCTTTAGGCATTCCACTGGGCAGAGGGATGCTTATTCCTTCAGAGGGCAGATTCTCCAGGGACCCCATATCTTAGTGGGCAGCTCGTTCTTGGCGATAAATGTCGGGCTCGGAAAGAGATTCAGTTTTCCGCTGTCTGTGAACTGAATGTGGCCATCATCCCTCGAGAGGGCCACTATTTCGCTAACTCTGGCTCCTGAGGCTAGTGCAAATAAGAATATCACCTTTTGAGTCAAGTCTTTCAGCAAGCAATCTTCATTGTTCAGGGTTGATGCTAAGTGAAGAACCTTATCCAAAGACCCTGAAATGGGCTTTGGAGGGGCTGCAGGCCAAAGTTTAGCGCAGGCTTTAGGAATTTTGTTGAAGATTTCATTAGAGAAGTCTACCTGGAAGGCGTATAGTATTGGTCTGACTAGGGTGGATTTACATGTAGTAATCGTATTAGCTGCTAAACCTTGTTCATGAAGATGGATGAAGAAGTATAAGCAGAAATCCGTAGAAATCTCCTCAGGTTTCTTCGCCTTGACAAAGGCTACCCATTTCTTCCAGGAAGACTCGTATTGTCTTCTTGTTGACTTTGACTTGTATTCTTCTAAGAAGTTAATACTGTCTCTAGAAATCCCAAACCGTTTCTTGACCGCTAGGGCGAGAAAATCATGAGATGAAGGTTCTGGGTTTTCTTTGATGAAGCGGAGACAGTCAATTTCTGCACTTGCTGAGTCAGAACTGGTTCTGGCAACGGGATCAGCTTCAGGCGTAGTTCCGTTATCAAGGGGACCCAAACGCTGTTGGGCCACTTGTGGGCCACTATTGCTGCCGTCCCCTGAATGGATCTCAGTTTGTCGAGGACTTTCAACAGAAGGTTGGTTGGAGGGAACAGGTAGATCTTGGACCATCTGTTCCAATCTATGGACATTGCATCTATCGCTTCCGCTAGAGGATCCTCGTACGGGGCTACATACCGGGGTAGCTTCTTGTTGTCGCTCGTTGCGAAGAGGTCTACCTGCAGTCCTGGGACTTTGCGTAATATGAAAGAGAATGATCTTGCGTCTAGAGACCATTCCGACTCTATCGGGTTGATCCTGGATAGAGCGTCCGCTGTCACATTGCGGAACCCTCTAAGGTGGGCTGCTGACAGGTGCCATCTCTTCTTCTTCGCCAGACGGAGGATGGCCAATATCACTTGATTTATGTGAGGCGATCTCGAGCCTTGTCGGTTTAGGGATCTCATTACGACTTCGTTGTCTAGAACCAGACGGATGTGGATTGAGCAGCGAAGTTTCAGCTTTTTCAGAGAGAGAAAAACTGCCATGGCTTCCAGAAAATTGATGTGGAAGGACTTGAAGAGGGGAGACCAGGTTCCTTGGACTTTCCGATAATGAGAGTGACCTCCCCACCCCTTCTTTGAGGCATCCGTATGAACGGTGACTGCTGGTGGAGGTGGTTTCAAGGGCACCTTGTTTCTTAGGTTCTTGGCCTCCGACCATGGCTTGAGTAGTGATCGCAGACGATTTGGTATTGGTCTTTGTAGATCTCTTCGAGCGTTTGATGCGTATTTTCTGCAAACTCCTGATGCATCTTTTAATTATGCTCTCAATACTGGATCTGTCACTGAGGCAAACTGGAGGGACCCCAACACTCTCTCCTGTTGCCTTCTTGATATCCTGTCGGATTGAAGAAGTCTTTTGACAGATCCTGCTATCCCTTTCCTCTTCTTTGATGGAATGGAAAGGCAGTGTGACTGTAAGACCCAGTGGACACCCAGCCACTGGAACTTTTGAGCTGGAGAAAGCCGAGACTTTTTCAAGTTGATCTTGAATCCTAAGTGTTCCAGGAACTGGATCACCTCCTTGGAGGCTTGCATGCATTCTTCCTCGGATGCTGCCCACACCAGCCAGTCATCCAGGTAGGCTACTACCTGGACTCCTTTCAGGCGTAGTTGATGAATGACTGCATTCACAAGCTTCGTGAATACCCTTGGGGCTATGTTTAGGCCGAAGGGCATGGCTCTGAAAACGTACTTTCTTTTCTGTAGTTTTAACCCTAGGTAGGGGGAAACTTGACGGTTGATTGGAACGTGCCAGTATGCATCCGTCATGTCTATGGAGACTGTGTATGCCCGCCTGGGCAAAAGGGTCCTTATGTGCTGAAGTGTCAACATTCTGAACTTGTGGTTCACTATGAACTTGTTGAGTGGTGATAAGTCCAGAATGACTCTGAGCTTTTCCGAATCCTTTTTCGGAACACAAAATAGCCTTCCTTGAAATCTTATGGACTTCGCCTTCCGTATAACTCTTTTGTTCAGGAGTTCCTGAACATATTCTTCCAGTACGGGGGTTGAGTGTTGGAAGAATTGAGGGAAGTTTGGTGGAGTTGAGCTCCAACTCCACCCTAGTCCTTTCTTGATTAGGCTGTGGGCCCAGGGATCGAAGGTCCAACGATCCCGGAAGAGGAGAAGTCTCCCTCCTACCGGTAGCATCTCACTTGGAGTGCTGGTTGCAGGACTTACCTCCTTGGCCACGTCCACCTTTGTTGCCCCTGCCTCTGAAGGGGCGTCTAGAGGATCCTCAAAAGGAATCTCGAGACTTCGGCTTAAAGGTAGTCGATTGCCTTTCAAATACTGGGGTGAACACAGGTGACTGGGTCGCCAGCGTTTGGGGCACCAGTTGAAAGGTGGTGGTTGGTTGTGCCACCGTCTGGGGCTCCGTGGTCATGGGAAGCTGTTGCTGTTGTTTTGTCCGAGAGGGCACTCTTGGTCGTTTTGACTTGTTTTTCGGCTGGGGACCCTCATCAGCGGAAGATTTCCTTATAGAGGACAAGCCCCACTTGGCGAGGAGATTCCTATTCTCCGAAGTGGCTTTATCCATGACCTCTTTGACCACTTCACTTGGGAAGAGGTCTTTTCCCCAGATATTGGAGGCTACCAGCTTCCTTGGTTTGTGCTTCACTGTAGCAGAAGCGAACACGAACTCTCTACAAGCCCTTCTAGCTTTAATAAAATTGTACAGGTCCTTGGTGACTGTTGCCAAATGAGATTTGGCGAAGACCATGTACATATCTGGGATGTCTGGGATGCTTGCCATAGTCTCTAGGCCAGTCTGCAGAGACATGGAAGCAGCGAGATGTTCCTTAGTCTCCTGTTCCCTGCGCAGGAGAAAATCTGACAGCTTCGGGAGGTCTTCGTTGAACTGCCATCCAGCGATATCTGCCTCCAGCTTCCCAACTGTGAAGGTGTTATGGACATACTTCCAGTCCTTATCGTCTGAAGGGAAGGCGAGGGAAAAAGGTCTACACTCTTCTAGTGTAGGGCAAGGTTTCCCAGCCTCAACTGCCTTAAACCCTTTGTCCATAAAGGGGAAGGCACGTTTGGGGTCAGCACCTTGGAACTAGTGAAAGCCCTCTCTTTCAAGGTGGTTGTATATAAGGCCTGTGCCTTAGATAGTTCAAGGACAATCATCTCCTTCAGCTCTGTCTCCTCCTTGGATGCTGGCTCCGTCCTCAGACGGACATAGCGATCCGGGTAGGCCCCTTCTCTAGGCCAAAACTCGATTTCCTCAACTGGAACAGTGCCCAGTTTCTCTGAGAGGAAGATCTTCCCCGCCGACATAGGCATATGCTCTGCGTACCTCCATGGGTTAACGTCAGAGAAGGCGGGGAGGTCCTTGACATTTAGCTTCTTCGGAGCTAAACGTGACGCAACTAGCTGATGAATTTCCGTCCAAAAAGAAGCTTCTTTCTCGGACGATTTCTTCTGAATGTCCTGCACCATGGACAGCAGCCAAGGTAACGTATTAGTAATGGAATCCAACTGGGGTGCAGTGGAGGAAGTCGAAGGCGCCGGTTCAGTCACCGCGGCTGATGATACCGAAATCGTTTCGGTTTTCTCGACTTCAGTCTCAGGAGGTACCTCATCCTCCTGATCCAGTTCTTCCACTAGGAGATTATTCTCAGTCTCCTCCGAGACAACAGACATGTTGTCCTCTAATTGGATGCTTTGTAAAGCGTCCGAAATGTCAGGTTCTACCGGAATCTGAACTAAGGGGATCTCAGGTTGAGCCTGGGGAATGATTGCATCCGCAGATGCATTAGGGAAGAGACAATCCCTCATCCTCTCATTAGGAAGGTATGGGCCATAGGTGTTCTTCTGAAAACCCCTGACCCATTTTCGCAGCGTGTCCCTTGCTGCATCCCTAGACTCAGTAGACTTTTGATCATCAAAAGCCTCTTTCACCAGTTTGTCACAAACGGTACATACCTGTGGGTCCCAGTACTTGAGAGCCTTTTTGGTGACTGCGCAGCGAGCATGGGCCCTGCACATGCCATGGCCGTAGAAGCTCTTACTACGGACCCTGCAAAAGCTGTTCCCGCACTCAGGATGCTCCTACTGTAAAGAAAGAAAGCATATAAGTATTCGGTGAAATTCTCAGATTTCAGCATACATATTTTAATTAATATTAGCTTGGATAGAGTAAGCCAGAAAGTAGGAAAGACACCTACATGTGTTTCCTGTTCAGCCCATTGCTATGACCTCCTCCAATTTTGAACCATAGATTCATAATGAATTCAAAGGGGAAAATATCCTTAGATATAAAGTGTCTTCTTAACACAATCTTCCATGTTCAATATAGGGGATTAAATTAATGGGTTATAACCATTAAATGGTAGGGAGAATCACTCCCTAAATGTGATGGTCTCACAATTGGCTGCCCATGAACCACTTGTAGGTTGGAAAACTTTTGGGCTACAACATTGACTGTCGCCAGTATTGCTGGGCTCGCCGGCACGTGCCGGGCCCGCCGACATGTGCCGGGCCTGCTGACACATGCCGGCAGGCCCGGCATATGCCGGGCCAGCCGACATATGTCGGCCTATTCTGGGCTATTTGAAAGCAGATACTGTCTTCAAAGTAAATGGGCGGCAGGTCGGCAGTTGCCGCTCTGCCCGCCGGCAGCCGAAGGATCCCTCTATCAAGCAGGACCCGGCGGCAACCGGCGGCAATTATGTAAACTTGGGTGGCCGACTGCCGGCCGACAACTCAGTTGCTGGCAGCCGGTCACAGTATGTTCATTGTCGTTGGGTTGTCGATCAGCGACACCCACGGCAAGTGGTAGCAGAGTAACTGCCGGCCGACAGACACCCAACATGGCCGACGACAGCTACTAGCTGTCGGCGGCCGGCCCAGTATACGGAAAGGCAGAGAGAAAGAGAGGATGGAGGACGGCAAAGGCTCAGCCTTGCCAGCCTACATCCCGAAAGAGGGTGCAAGTGGAAGGGGGAATTATATTCGGGCTTCCACTCAACCATATCCCATCCATATGGGCTATGGAAGGCAATCCAAGGGAGGACTGGAGAGCACACTCAAGGATATGAGGGTACCTGCAGGCAGCCGGCCCAGCTGGCAGGAGACAGGGAACCTCAGGCCAATTCTAAGATTACCCATAGGGTCAAATGTAGAACAACGGCCAGGAAGGGTGATGGTTCATCCTACACAAAAGAGACAGTGGGGAAGGGGTAAAAGTCCTATAAGTAAGGAAATACCCTAAGGCATTACCTAACTTGAAGGATTCTGATCTCATAAAGTAACCTCAAGTAGGAGAAATCATTTCCCCAGGTTGGGTTAGTCAAGTGAGAAAGCAGCCATAGGACACAAACTTACCAAAGAACAGAATCTCGTACCAGAGATCTTAAACAAGGAAGAAATCATTTCTTTCAGTCTAAGATCTACTAGTACAGGACTGTCTGCTAGACCGAGGAAGGAGGAATTGATATACAAGAACCTCCAGTATGGCCTAGGGAGGTCTAGCCTCCTGAACGGCAACTTAACCTGACTTGGGAAGTCATTTCACCAAGACAGTAAGATGCCTAACACAGACTTTACTCTGATGTCCCGTTCTCAACTCAAAAACCGTGTCAGTGGTTAGGAGAAAGAAACGAAACACCCCAGAAAATTTTGCCAGAACACAGTTCACAGCAAAGTTAACTGAGGATAGCCTAGGCTGATCAGAGGGAAGGGGAATTGCTCTTAGATCTCGTTAGAGATAGTATCGACTTAAAAGGTATAGGAGGTGTCAGTCTCCCCTTAAAAGACAATACAAGAGCAATATGGGACATGTATGAAAGTACTGTATACTAAAGCCCCTAGGCTATCAAGTCTAGAAGCATAGAGAATCGTTTACCGAAACTCTCTTGTATACTATCTTGGAAGAGGAAAATTATATGCGGTAATATCTTAATTGTATAAAATATTGCCTGAGCTTCAATAAAACTTTACCAGGAAGGTTATATCATGCATGAAGTGTGTAGGTGCCTAGGCTAGGAAGCCTAGCACTCGTGAGGCTCGATCATAAATAGCCAAATCCACGACAACAATGACATATAAAAATCCCTAGCTAAATATCTAAATAGCTAAAGTTATTAAAGCGAATAATGCCGGGAAAGTCGTTCTTGCTAACTAAATGAACAAGAACAAGGACTGCGTCCATGACGCCATCCGGCTGGCGACAGCTCTTGTTACGTTAATTACGATCTCAATCGAAGAGCAAAACTGGCAAGAGCTTACATTTACACAATTCAAAGATATTACTTAACTTTCCAGAAGCTGATGAGGCTGGTGAAGACATCATAGCGACAAAATAACTCCAAAATAGCGAGAGAAAACACGGGATAACACCGGTCAACGAAGCTACAATGGAAAGAATGGCTTGGTGGCGCCTCGCGGTGGCGATTCGGCGCACTATTTACAGTACAGTAGGAGTGTCGAGAGCGTTGCCTCTTTAACGACTCTCCTATAATCTTGCCACTTTTTCCCCTTCGGAGCGGAAACGCTATTGGGGGTGTAGATAGCTATGAGACGTGTCAAGAATACGTCCTCTGATATTACGCGATATCCCTTTTTAAATTCTAAGGGATATTCACTCCAGGAGTGATAATTCTGGATAGCTTTGGTAAATTCTCTGGGATATATCACTGTAGTCAAATATACCTAGAAGATACTAATGAAGGAACTTCCATCAGGACGACATGGCCTGAGCCCAAAAACTTCCTTTACAATTGTATGTGTGTGACTTGTAGGGGATCACAAGTCATATGTAAAGCTTATGTAACACCATAGAACTACACGTATCATGTGCAACATCATTGCATCTCTATGTGTATGACTTTAATTATGTAAATGATTACATCAATATCAGATTTTGCATAAACAATCTCAACGGTACAACTCTAATAGATTATACCCAGTAATAGAATAAGAATTGTTTATACATTTAAAATTGATGCTCATTTGTGTATGTTCAACAGCTTATACTATTAGTTGTTTAAAAAGGGGCAAGTCATCCAATAGTAATGTAGTAGAGAGATCTACAAATAAAACTATAGACACCCATCAAACTAAGTTAAGGTGAAGGATGATTTGGAAAAAAGAGTTTTGGTGGAAGAGGATGCCTTTGATAGAAGGCATTGGAGAGGGCACATCAGACAATTGACCCCATATTGTACAGCTAATGGTGGGAAAAAATAATTACTATAGTGGTAGGCTGTAAAGTACAGGAAAAAGGGTTTAAAGATAAACATTGTTCACATGAAGACAAAGTACTTAACAAAAACAGGGAAGACCTAGCCTAACCTTAATGATCATAAATATTAGAATCATACATATACACAGAAACAAGAAAAACCACAATGTTACAGGTGTGGTAAAAACAATCACTTTCCCCTTGAAGCCCTGCTTGAGGATAGACATGTCATAATTGTGAAAAGAGGGCTCCACTTCAAAAAAGTTTGTAAATTTCGTAAGCTGAAATATACAAAGAAAATAAATGCTGAAGTTGATACTGGTATAGGTCAAGAAAGAAATACAGAAGATGCTCATGACCATCAGCACATTAGAAACTGATTTTGCATATTGTATACATTCTGTTAACAAAGATGCAAATAAACATCTCGTTGTAGAAGTGACAATAAATAGTAAACAAATTGAAATGTGAGTTGACAGCAGCTGATGTATCAATTATGTCTGAGAGAAGGGCAAAGACCATTCCTAACTTGTTCATAGAAAATACAAATACAGTAGTCTTCAAGTTACCATAGCTAGGACATTAAGGTAATAGGAAGTAGAAGTACTGTACAGTAAAAGGAACAGAAGCTAAAATAAATGCTATAAATTATAGTCTAAGGTAAGAGACAGACCTTAATTGGTCTCGTTTGGTTACAGCATTTTGAAAGTTATAACCACACATGAACACAAAAATGAATTTTCAGTGGATAATATATTATTAAAGTTCAAGGAAGATTTTGAAGATAAAATAGGTACAGAAAATATGCAAAGGCGGTCTTAATGTTTAAACCAAATGGCAATCCTAAATTTGTTTGCACCCAAGCCCATGCCATATGCACTGAAAAGTGCAGTTGGAACAGAAATTTGGAAATTAGAAAATGAAGGTTCAAGGGACAAAGTTACATATGATTTTGCTATACCACTAGTTCCTATTATAAAGAAAAAACGTCAGGATAGGTTATGAGGAGATTACAAAGAAACATAGAATTCAAACCTTCAGTAAAGGCAAATGGTCATGTTAGGTTATGAGGAGATTATTATCATTACACCTTCAGCTTTAAGCTTGCTTCACACGAGAGGTTTGAGATCGTGCGGCAGATTCCCACTTGTCAAAGAGCAACAAACGAGCGGTTGATTTCCATGCGGTTCAACTGCATCGGGGAACAGAATACTAGCCTGTCGATGTTTGTTCGAAATGGAGGACATTGTGACGGGCCGAGAGAGGAGTTGTGAACTTAAAGGCAGATTGAAAACGACTGAGTTATATATTAAGGAACACTCTTCTTTATAGACAAAACCTCAAGGCAACAGGACATGACATGTTCGAGAGACAGACAATGTTCAGAGCAAAACAGCAGACATGAATTTTCATGTTCGTTTGAGTGCGAGGGAAGAGCGAAGATACAAGCATATTATATACAAAAGGAATTATGTACAATTGTGTGACACACGGTTGGTACATGGCTCCCCCTCTAAAAATGACATACTGAACATGTTAAATAGGTGCCCTGAATCTGGAGAGGTAGTAGTAAAAACTGTGCCGATTAGCGACAGTGAGTGGCTGTAGAAGTCGTTGGTTTGGGTGCGAGCAAGTGGTGGATGATGGGTGGCTGTTGCCGCTCCGGCTCGTCACGGGGTAGGCGAGTGTGTCCTACGGCATTCATAGGCGTGTGTGTCCTACGGCATTCTTAGGCGTGTCCTACGGCATTCATAGGCGAGTGTGTCCTACGGCATTCATAGGCGTGTGTGTCCTACGGCATTCATAGGCGTGTGTCCTACGGCATTCATAGGCGTGTGTCCTACGGCATTCATAGGCGTGTCCCACGGCATTCACGTCAGCTTTGGTTGAAGTTGAATAGATGTCCTCTTCGTGACGAGTGGAGGCGTCGATGGAGGTTTGAAAGTCATGAAGTGGGTTCACATCACGAGGAGAGCCGTCTGTGGCAGGTTGCAGGCGAGTGATACTGGTCATTTTCCCGAGGGTGAGCGAAGCCCTTTGGTCCCCCAACGGTTGTTGAGAGAGCTGAAAAGGCGTTGCTATACGGGCGGCTGGCGACGGCGAGTACTGCTGCAGAAGGTATGAGTTGAGGTCGTCATACGCTATTGGGGTGTCTCCTTGTTCACAAAGCCAGTCGGATATTTCTGGGAAGGTGTCCTCGGGTATCGCCGCGAGAACATAATCCGCTTTGGTGGTTGAGCGAGTCACGCCCCTGATACGAAAGTGGACTTCAGCGCGTTGAAACCAAGTGAACGCTTCTCCGCTAGCGAACGGTGAAAGTTTCAATGGAGCGGCCGCAGTGCCAACTGCTGGGGTAGAGTCCGCCTCCGTCATATTACCAACGATGGAGGGGCGAGGGAGGTGGGGGTGGAAGGCAGTGGGAGCGAGTCGACTTCCGGGGTCACCAATGTGACGGGCCGAGAGAGGAGTTGTGAACTCAAAGGCAGATTGAAAACGACTGAGTTATATATTAAGGAACACTCTTCTTTATATACAAAACCTCAAGGCAACAGGACATGACATGTTCGAGAGACAGACAATGTTCAGAGCAAAACAGCAGACATGAATTTTCATGTTCGTTTGAGTGCGATGGAAGAGCGAAGATACAAGCATATTATATACAAAAGGAATTATGTACAATTGTGTGACACACGGTTGGTACAACATGAAGAAAAAAGTGGTCTTTGTGTATATAATAAAAAGGGTGCTAAAAAGAAGCAACTACGTAAATGATGACCAACACAATATTAATAATACATTAATAATAATGATATTATTTCGGCAACAATCATCCTCATTTCTTTTAACATAAGAGTATCATCGCAAAACATATATGTATATACGTGTGAGTATATATACACACACACACACACACATATATATATATATATATATATATATATATATATATATATATATATATATATATATATTTATATATATATATATATATATATATATATATATATATGTATATATATGCATATATATATATATATATATATATATATATATATATATATATATATATATATATATATATCTATATCTATATATATACATATATATATGTATATATATATATATGTATATAAATACACACATATAAACAGTATATGTATAATATATATATATATATATATATATATATATATATATGTATGTATATATATTTTATATATATATATATATATATATATATATATATATATATATATATATATATATATATATATATATAGATATATATATATATATATATATATATATATATTCATATATATATATTCATAATTTATTCATATATAAAAATATATAGATACACACACACATATATATATATATATATATATATATATATATATATATATATATATATATATATGTCCTAATCCTTGTATGCAAATATGTGTTTTATACATCAAGGTAAAAGAACTCTATAATCATGAGAATTCCACAAAACCCAACAATTCAGCATGTTGTTGTAGCAAGATTGCATCTTGCTTGCGAGGGGTAGTCAGTAGCCTTTGTGCGTTCATTAAACATGGTGCTCACCTAATAGTATCAGATGTACTCAGTGTATTCACGTACCTTTTTGCAATAAAGTGAAAAAACTCATGTTCCTATGTCTCATTACCCGTTGACATGGGACATATTGGTGTCAGGTGTACAAATATGTCTGTTTGTGTATGCTGTGAGCGAAGTTGTTCTTTAAGCCGGTAAAATAAAAGTTTAAGATGCATAGATATGCGACAACTAACATAGCAGACACTGCTACAGCAGGAGATGAAAATGAAGGGGTAGTTGGTTATAGTGATGAAGAATATAGACAAGAACTTCAAACACATGAATTAGAAAATGTTAGATAACCAAGCAGAGTTAATGAACAGAGTCTTGGTTGAACGAGAAGAGGAGTGGTGCACAACCACCGCATATCCGACGTACATGAACGAAGCCCAAACGCACACAAGTGAAAGTACACATGCATATAGCAGAGTGAAGATGCGCAAATCGTAGTTCGAACAGGCAAGTGTTAGGCCTTTTGATGGTCAACGGCCTAACGAAGAGTTTCAATCGATCAAAGTGTTTTTGAGAGACTTTGAAGTAGCCACATATGGGTGGTCTGAAAGAAAAAAAGCTATTCAAGTAATTAGATTTCTGAAAGATGCTCCGGCAATGGAGGTAGTGTGTTGGCCACAAGACAGTTTAAGAAGTTATACTGAAATAAAACGACGTTCAATTGAGAAACATGCCTTACCCGATGCGAGAAAGGGGGACATAGAAGAAAATTACAAACCCAAAATTCGGGACGGTGAATCCGTTCTTAGTTTTGCCATTTGTATTTTACGGGACTGTGATTCGTTTGCTACCCAGAGTGCCAATCTCCCAGAAGGTGATAAAAAAGCAATTGCCCGTAAACATATTCGCAGATTAGTAAATCCGTATTTATATGGGTATTTGTTTGATGACAATCTCTCTTTAGCAGACATAGTGAGCACGATACAAAACATTCTAGGCAGTTTGCCAGAAGAAAAAATGACTGAGAATAACTACCCAATTCCGAGAAGGTGGCAGCCATGAGAGGCACTCACCAACCCCCAAAGCGGGAGAGGAGAGAACACAGTCAGCAGGTGAGAAGAGTCTTCAGATGTTGGCAGTGTGGGGAGAAGAGGGGCACCGACGAGTGGAATGCCAGACCCAAGGATCTCCCCGCTGTTACACTTGTCAGGCCTATGATCATGTATCTCGAGAGTGCCCAGCAAAAAATGCCGAGGGCGGGCGGGCTGTGGCACACGCACACCTCCCCCCGCCCAAAATCCGAGGAAAAGGAAGCAGAGGAAGGAGGAGACGAGGGAGAGCGATAAACCGCACCCCCCCCCCCTTGCATGACATCAGAAGCAGCAGCTGAGGGAGCAATGGGAGTGACTACAACGGACTTGGTAGTGCAGGCACTGAGACCTCCATTGGTACCCCCAACCTCAGCCCCGCAGCACTAAGGAGAGGACTAGGGAGCTGCAGCGTTGCAGGCGAGGTCGTTGGCCCGTGCACCATACATCGTAATGGCCAGCTAGGAATGTTAGCACTTAGGATTGAACTACCACATAAATCTATTCGAGCGCTGATCGACACAGGAGCCAGTGTTTCACCGATTGAAAAAAAGATTTTACTCAAATCCACTACAGTCGGCGACTTCCATCATCCTCGACACGCCAGGAGGAAATAAACTACGTGTAAGCCATACAACGATCGTCAACTTTAGGGTGGGATCTGTGAAGTTTACACATGATTTTTTTGTCTTGCCCACCTTGGGAATTCCAGGCAGTAATTAAATATGCATTTTTGGGGGAAAAGATACAATAATAGTAAAAGCAGGATGGTATATTTTGCTGATAGAAAGTCATGAGAGAGTAAGTGCTTGTGCGCGCATGGAGAAACATTCAAGTAAGGTAACGGCTGTACCTGATAGAGAAGTGTTGTCTCCCCAGACACTTACGAGCATATCAGTGACCCCGTGTCAGCCTCTTCCGGAAGGAACCAAGGTCGTTGTTAAACCCCATGACAATTGGGCGCACGTAGTCTTAGAGGTCTTATCAAAAATAAAAGAGAAGAGAGCTGATATAACGATAGTTAATTTGTCAAAGAAAAGCGTTAGTGATTGTGTGTGTGAATTAGAGTTATGTGAAATTGCTAATAATGGGATCTTGGGAGCCATAACTCCAGCCCGCATAGAAGAACGCACTCAAAACTTGATTATGCACGCTCAAAAACTATGTCTGTCAGAATATCAACCTGTAGCTAGTAACATTGTTGATAATTATTCCGATGTAATTGCAATTGGGGACGAGCCACCCGAGAAAATTAATCGATTTCCCTTTAGCACTGAAATTGGGAAGGCGGAGCTGATCAGGTCAAGGCCTTATAAGGTACCCATACATTTCCAGGGAGAGAGAGAAATGGATATTAGTAAATTAAGGGAACAAGGTATAATCGAGGAGAGCAAATCCCCCTGGGCTTCTCCAATTGTAGCTGTTAAAGAAAAAGGATGGCTTGGTAAGATTGTGTGTTGATTATAGGAAGTTGAATGCAGTCACTAAGGATAATGCATTTTCATTGCCCTCGATCGAAGAATTACTTGTGAAGGTATGGAATAGTAAATATTTTACAACTATTGATTTAAAGTCTGGATACTATTCAGGAAGACAGTAAATGTAAAACGTCATTTATAGCTAACGATCAACTATTTCAGTTCAATTTTCTTCTTTTCGGTGTTAAAAATGCTCAAAGTCATTTCTCTTGAATAATGAGGGCGGTTTTGTCTCCCTTAATTGGCCATAATGTTCTTGTTTATTTAGACGATATCATAATCACAGGGAAAACGGCCGAAGAACATAATAATAATATTCATAAAGTTTTTAGAAGCATTGCGACGTAATGGTATGAAAATAAATTTGTCAAAGTGCAAATTTTTCTGTAAACAGGTTGAATTTTTAGGTCACATAATAACCCCAGAAGGTATTCTACTTTACTAAGTAGAAGCTATTAGAGATTTCCCCAGGCCACGTACCCCTAAGGATGTGGCTGGGTTCCTTAGGCTCGCTGCGTATTACCGTAAATTCGTAAGAGGTTTTGGAGAGATAGCGAGACCCTTAGATGCTTTAAAGAAACAAAAAGTAATAAATTGGGGAGTGGAAGAAGGAGGGGCCTTTAACCATTTGAAAGCTGCCTTAACTAGCAATGACTTACTCGCATATCCTAGATTTGATCGCCCCTTTTTAGTGACAACATATGCGAGTATCTTTGCTATTGGTGGCGTAGTTTCTCAACGAGATGATAAAGGTAGAAAGTAACCCATTTATTTTGCATCCAGGGCTATTCTTTGGGTTCTAGAGAGGCATCAGTTCTTTTTATTAGGTCAGTCAATTGAGTTGCAAAGTGATCATCGCCCCTTATGCGATTTATTTTTTTAAAGGAGATTTGACGTCTAGACAAACGAGATGGATTGAAAGATTGTTAGAGTTTAATATAAAGGGTTTTCACCACATAGAAGGTAAATCAAACAAGGTAGCTGATGCCCTCTCTAGAGGTGCAGTAATAGGAGTAACAACTAAGGCACGAAAGAGGAACGAAGAACGAGAGAGAGAGATGGGAACGGTGAAGGTGAATATATGTGGGTGGCCAAGAACATGACCAGGGGTGTCCAAAATTAATGACCTGATGATGCAGATGTGATTGACTTAGGAGATTGGGGCATAAAAGAAGTCCGAGAGGGACAGAAAAAAGAGGAATGGATGGAAAGAGTGCGAGCAATGATTAAAAGGGAATCGGAGAGTTATCCATCATTTCCGAATGTGCCTCGTGATAATTCTTTTATAGCGAATGATATCTTATATTGTGCTTACGAGAAGAGGGGAGGGGAATTTTGTGCACGGGTAGTTCTTACTCCCTCTTTAATTAATCGAGCCATCCACATTGTACATGCAAGTCTGTATGAAGAGCATTTAGGGATTGATAGAACATTAAGGAGAGCACGTGAATCCTTCTTTTGGTTAGGAATGAAAAAAACTCTATAGAGAATTACATAAAAGGTTGTGATGCTTGTAACTGTTTCAAAGAACATAAAAACCTTGTACCGGAAGCCAGAAAGGGGCCTGTGATTTCTACTAAATTTTATAGGGTGCATATGGATGTGGTAGGAATATTTCCTACAAGTTTAACACAACATAAGTATGTATGTGCATTTGAGGATGCATTTACTCGGTACACTCATACTTCCGCAATGTTGGATAAATCAGCAAATTCATTAGCCCAGACGCTGTGCTCTTCCATTACTAGGTTTGGTTGCCCAAAAATTTTAATAAGTGATAATGGTCTCCAGTTTATAAATAAGGTGGTGAAATTGGTCACGGACTTGACGAAAATTTAACACTTTTTAGTGACCGCATATAGGCCTTCAGCTAATGGCTTAGTGGAATCGCATAATAGGGAATTAGTGCAAATTTTACTTTACTTAGTGGCTGATGGCCCACTTCATTGGCACGCCATGCGTCCTACAGCTGAGCTAGCTTTGAACATTGCATATAATGCTTCGCTCATGGACACTCCTTTCTTTTTAGTGTATGGACAGGATCCTGTGTTACCATATATGGTCCTGATTAATTTGCAACAGTTGCCAAATTATTCAACTGAGCATTACCGTGTATATTTACTAAATCTCTTGAGGGGAGTAATGAACAACACTGAAACTGAAAGGTTTTTGAAAAGAGCTCATGAAAAACACAGCTCAAAGTATGATGGTCGGGTTCAAAACCACACCAGTAAAAGTATTTGTGGGCGATTATGTGTATTTGAAATGATTACAAGCTAGGAAACACAAACTAGAGCCAGCATATTTGGGTCCGTACCGAGTAAAGATGGTTAAATCTAACACAGTAGTGATACAAAGGATTATTAATGGCGCAGTGTCTGAACATCATCAGGCACACATACATGTGGTGCCTGAAGAGGTAGTTTTCAAAAGTGTCCCCCCCTTACCCCTGCATACGTGATATTCCTCGAGTTGATGAGTAGATTTTTTTTCTTTGCTGTTGTTGTTTAAATAGGCCTCATTTCTTCTTTTGATGAAGTTTAAATAAACTTGATGATAACGATGTGTTCTTATGTTGGTGCTTAATGTATACGTAAAATGTTGTGGTAATTTTGCTGAGTGTAGCAATACATATGACATACTGCTGAGTGAACCTAAAAACAATCAGAGGTTAAATAGGTCAGGTGAGATCCATCAGATGGATGCTGTATTATTCATGAATTTATATGATTCCTCGTTGCTGGGGCCGGGGCAGTTCCCGAAGGGCAAGTGGCAGAGGGATTAAAGTTCAGCCTTGAGGATAGTTATATGAGAAGGGCAGGAAGATGAATGATTTTCTCGAGAAAACGGCTCCACGACTGATAGTTGCAAGTGCAAGTGTAGTAGTGATTCATAAAAAAAAAAAAAATGGCTAAACGGTGGTGGTGAGTTGTGTTGCGAAATTGTGCTGTAAACCCGGACAAGTAAAACTAAGGGAAGGAGGAATATCTATTCCTACCCCTGTCCTACCCAAAAGGCCCGTATTGTCCGCAACCAGAGGGTGGTTATTGATGAGGTTGTGCAATAATGATGTTATGATTTTTTTTTTCACTTTGGGTATTCTGTATTTTAGTTGCAGAGGTCATAAGAAGAAATGAGTGAAATTATTTTATATCATATTGTGTATATATCTTTGCAAGCAATATTTCATTTTTTATTTTTTTGTGGAAGATGTGTTATTTTTTGGTTGATTTCTATGTATATATATTTTATGTTGTATTTCTGTTTAGTACATGCCATGCCTATTCCAGGTCGGAGTGTCCTCCATATATCATAGACTAGTGAGGGCGAGTGCGCACCTCCTCCCAGAGCGAGGAGCTGGGGGGGGGGGGGAGTAATGTCCTAATCCTTGTATGCAAATATGAGTTTTATACGTCAAGGTAAATGAACTCTATGATCATGAGAATTCCACAAAACCTAAGAATTCAGCATGATGTTGTAGCAAGATTGCATCTTGCTTGCGAGGAATAGTCAGTAGCCTTTGTGCGTTCATTAGACAAGGTGCTCACCTGAGTGTCGGCTGTACACAATGTACTTACAAATTTTTTTGTAATAAAGTGAAAAAAACCTATGTTCCGATGTCTCATTACCCATTGACATGGGTTATATATATATATATATATATATATATATATATATATATATATATATATATATACCCATTATATATTATATATATATACATATATATATATATATAAATATATATATATATATATATATATATATATATATATATATATATATATATATATATATATATATATATATATATATATATATACACACATAAATACAACGAATGTTTATATATATATATATATATATATATATATATATATATATATATATATATATATATATATATATATATTTATATATATATATATATATATATATATATTAAGTATAAGAAAAAGTAAGTAAAAGACAAAAGCATTAATGGCTGTCAAAGCGAGGGTGGGAGTAGACACTTCCACTCACTGCCCGAGCCAAAAGTAAAGTGAAGCACTCACTATTATGTGTGAAGGGGGGGGGGGAGGGGTAGCAAGCTACCCCTCCCTACCCTCGCTATCTAGCGGTGGGATAGTAAACCCTCGTTAAAATTCTGATGGCTCGTCATTCAGCTACGCCGAAGTAATTACCCCATGTAAATAGCCCTTGGGCTTATAGCATCTTGCTTTTCCAACTAGGGTTGTAGCTTAGCTAGTAATAATAATTATAATAATAATAATAACAATAATAATGATAATGATAATAATAATGATAATAATAATATATATGTTGTGTATATATATATATATATATATATATATATACTGTATATATATAATATATAATATATATATATATATATATATATATATATATATATATATATATATATATATATATATATATATATATATATATATATATATATAATATAATATAATATATATACAGTATATATATATATATATATATATATATATATATATATATATATATATATATATATATATATATATATATATATATATATTGGTGTGCTACTGTTATAAGCACACATTGAGTATGAGTTGTTTCAGATGTATGTAAATGGATAACTGAATACATCTTAATAGTTTTAAGTATTTATTCTATAAAAACAACAGAGTTAAACATCTCCATCACTGGAGGAAGCTGGGTTGGTCCAGATGACCAATTCTGGTGAAGTATAGATATGAACTGCCTAAATTATCGATATCACAGATATCGTATGCTTAGTTTATTTTAGACACGTCACAAACTCGGAAGACACCTGCATCCGGTGACGTCACAAACTTTCACACGCTGAGACAATGTGTTGACGTTTAAGAAGAATGTCAAATTGCTGAGATTTGCATTGTATGTCCTGTTTACAATTTGAATGACTACAGCAAATCCCAGGGTTAGCTCCTCCAACCAACATGACATATTACATCATTTGTTTTAAACATGTAATATTAACTATTCTAATCATTACATTAGCTCGGCCAGCTATCTCAATTTTTTTACAAAAATTTAACAACAAGCCGAAACATGGTTATTAGGTGTGACTGGACATACGTATTATTCTTTGTTTAACTTTAGCCATAATCAACCGAGGACGAATATCCAAATAGGCACATTAAAAAATAATAACAATAATGCATATAAAAAAGATATTACCAAAGCAAAAAGAAAAATGCATGATAAAACCAAGATCATATATATGGTACATTGCTAGCAAATGATTATATGGTACCAAAAAAAAAACTTCTGACTTACATATGATTCGGTAACTTGATAAAGAATAATTGTTACCTTTGTCAGAAACATAATACTCAATTATTAGTGCACAAACACGAATTCCTGGTACGTACACGTACCACGGTTTCGTACATATATATATATATATATTTATATATATAGGGCTGATATATTTTATTAGATGCCCATAGATTCTGTTATATATTTTATTTTTTTTTTCTCTTTTCTTTTTTAACATTGCGGCTTATATATTTTTATTAGATGCCGAGAGAAAAAATGATTTATATCTTTTTTTTTTTTTTTTTAAATGTTGTTTTAAATGTATTTTTAACAATGCAAATGTAGAAAATTTCTTTAATTACATATTACTAGCGTACTAATCAGCTTTTCATACAAACTCTTCCCGACAAATTACTCCTTTAGCGAATGAGGTGGCCACTCAAACAGCTTTGAACTGAATCAAATAGGGCGTATTGTCGGGGCTAGGCAAATCGTTCCTTTTTAGCTGCTTGCTGTGCCGTAACCTACGCCAAACAAGGATGTTCACGGCGATAAATATCACCACCGTGATACACAAACCAGCTAGTAGTATGGGGTGAAGAATTTCCTTATAAGTCGGTGACAGGTGGTCCATTTCGGTTATTTTCATCAACCGCTTGGCAACTTGTCCGTTGTACGGGAGAGGAAGTGCTGGCATTGTAGAGGTCCACGTGAAGTTCGCGAAGTAGGCTCGTTCTCTGATGATTGTCCATAGACCAGTCACCATGGAATTCGGGGAAGTCCCGACACAACCATCTGCTGCGACGAAGATATGGGTGAAGGACGTGGATCCGTCAGGGCATGATACATTGAAGCCGTCCTTGTCGTATCGTATCCACGAGCCATTATTCAGTCTGCAATTGAACTCATTATTGTCAAAGGGATAAAGCTTATCCAGACAATTTTCACTTGTATGGGAGAGAGCACCGTCTAGCACTATACCTAACTCGCATGAATCCATTATGTTTTTATGGAATTCAAATGAGTCAGCTGTACATATTTTTCTATCCATTGCGTCTGAACAGTGAGTTAATTGATTTAAGTCTTTAATGACCGTATATGTTTCCTTGTCTGGGGAAATCAATACGTGTCCTGTCAAACTGGATATTACTGGATTTGAGTGATTCGTCATGAAAGTCGGAAATGGTGATATCCTGTAAGATTGCCAGGCATCAGAAGAATCAAAGGGAATTGTAATCCTAATCTTGTTATTATCTACGTTTACTGTAATTAGGCTGTAATAAAATTCTAACCTATGTTCGTCTAACAAAGGAACATAGTCTAGTTTATCCCTTCCGTTCTTCAGAATTAATTTTAAGTAACTTATAGGCAACAAATGGGGCGACAATACACCTTTAGTTGCTAACGTGATAGCTTCTACATAATCCTTGGATTTCTCAATGAAATGTGTAATTCTGTTATGTATGTGATCTATCTTTGAATCATAATACGTTAATGTTGCCAACAAATCCTGTACTTCCATAATTTGAACGATATTATCTGAATGTTCATTTAATAAATCCATAATTTTATTGATTGAAGCTAACTGATTCCTTAGTTCTGACATAATCAATTCATCTTTATGAGTCAAGAACTCAATTTTCTTATTTTGATTACTAATTTTAAGACGATTGGAAATTCCTAAACCTAAACTTGCAACAGACCCAAAGATGCTTAATGCAGCATAAATAAACGGATTCCGTCTTTCTTTATGTTCGTGTCCTACAGTCCACATCAAAAGGTCATAAGCCAAAGATCCTGTCTCGCCAGTCTTATTTTTCAAGTCATCAGATAGCATCTCTGCAACTTTTAATGTTGATCCAAGCAAACTCTTAGTAGTCAAATGAAAATGTCTTCTATGCAACTCATCCAATGATGCAGAAAACCTTGAAATGGCGGTTCTTAAGCTAATGACATCATTCTCTTGAAGAAAAACTGCTTGCATATTCACTTCTACAATTACGTTGGTTGATGTAATAAAAATGTCTTCTTGTCTTTCAACTATATTGCCATATTTAAAATTTATATTTTTAGTCTTAGAGCTCATCCCATACGAGAAAAATGTCTGAGCGAACAATATCACTCCCAACAACAAAAAATTCATCTTGGAAACCTGTAACGAGAAAAAATATATGTAATTACTCCTGTATTAAAAAGAAAACTTTTAATCACACAAAATAGAATAAAATTTTCCTTCACTTCTTTTCCTCTCTTTTCTTTTTAATTTCTTATGTGAGCCAATGGTACTATTCTCTCATCCGTGGGTTGGGATACGTTTTGAACTCTAAACCTATTGGCCGTTAATGTTTCCAAAATGTTAAATGGGCCTTCAAACTTAGGTGCTAGTTTATAATTGAGCCCTTTTCTGACACTGATTTGAATATAGATGTTATCACCCACGGTATATGTTTTAGTTGGTTTCGCTATTTTATCATGATTCCTTTTCATTATGATTTGTGATTCTTCTAAATTCTTTCGAAGGATATCATATCGACTTATACTTGCATTTATACATTCTTTTAAAGGATTTGATAGATTAGTTGTAGGCGTTAATACATGGAAAGGTGTTCTAACTGGGGTACCATACAATGCTTCATGCGGTGACATTTTAATTGATATATGATATGAATGATTCAGAGTACTCAGTGCCGCCGGTATTGCAATATCCCAGTTGGGGTCTGATCCCCCTAGTGTTACCCTCAATATATTTAATATCTTCCTATTTGCTCTTTCCACTAGCCCATTCGACTCTGGGTGATATATCATGGTATTAATTTTCTTTATGTTGAGGAATTCACACAATGAGGTAAGAAAGTGATTATTAAATTCACCACCCGAGTCTGAGATTATCATGTGTGGAATTCCATGTTTACAAATGTAACACTCGTAAAACTTCCTAGCGCATTCAATTGCAGTTTTAGTTTTAAGCGCTATTAGTTCTGTATATCGAGTTAAAGCATCTATAATTACTAAGAGGTGCTTATTTCCTCTGTCTGACTCGTAAAATCCTGTTAACAAATCTAAATGTATTCTTTCAAAGGGTTGATTGGGCACAGGATAAGCTCCTAGGCTGACAGGTGTTTTCGTATGCCCTTTGTTTTCCTGACATGTGCGACAATTAGCTATGTGTCTTTTTATATCTGTAAGCATTGTATGCCAATAAAACAATGATTTGGATTTCTGTGACATTAATGAGAACCCAGGGTGTCCATGTAATGGATTTGAATGCAACCAATTCAGGACAGTGGAAATAAGTGAGATTGGTACTACTACCTGGTCGTTAGTTACATGTGGTGTATTACGGGTTTTCCTTGTCACAGTCCTACACAGAATATTATCTTTGATTATATAATTCTGCTGCTTATACTTTATATATTCCCTTTCTTTATGATTGCCTTTCAAAGCATTTATAATTGCTTCTATTTTCTGATCTTTTCTTTGCTCAGTCTGTAACAATTCAGCACTCCAGCCTAAATCTTCTTGTTCAGATATTGTTTTTACAATAGGCATGGATGTTGATATATCTATTAATTCAGCTAAAGGCTCCGTACAAGATGACACGGGGTTGCGTGATAATGCATCCGCAATGATATTTGCTTTCCCAGGTAAATACCCGATTCTTGCGCCAAAATCTTGAATGATCAAATGCCACCGAGTTCGTTTAGGGCTGTGGTTGAAGCCTTTAAAGAACTCTGTTAGTGGTTTATGGTCAGTAAGAACCTTAACGGGATAACCGTAAATTATGAACTTAAAATGCACTAGCGAATTAACAATAGCTAGTCCTTCCTTGTCTATTACTGCATACTTACTTTCGGAAGTTCTCAATTTTCGAGAATAGAAAGCTATCGGGAAAAATTGTTTATCATATTGCTGAAGCAATACCCCTCCTACTCCTAAGTCTGATGCGTCTGTTGCAATGAAGAATTCCTTACCGAAATCAGGAAATTTTAAGATAGGAGAACTACACAGTTCATCTTTCAAAGTATTAAATGCCTGTTGATGTTGCTCAGACCATATGAAATCTACGCCCTTCTTCGTAAGATCAGTTAAAGGAGCGGCTATTATTGAATAGTTGCGTATAAAACGCCTGTAATATCCACTACAACCCAGAAATTGCTGTATTCCCTTGACATTAGTAGGTATGGGAAAATTACGTATAGCCGACACCTTATCATGGACTACTTTAAGACCTTGGCTTGACACCATGAAACCCAAATATATTAATTCTGTTTTGAAAAATTCACACTTATTAATCTTTACCCTTAAGTTATGTTGTCTTAATCTCTGTAGTACTAGTTCTAACTTACATAGATGTTCTTCTAAGGTGTTGGAAAAGATTACAAGATCATCCATATAGGCATGCAATATATCCCCTAACAAGTCTCCAAACACTATGTTAATCATTCTTGTAAATGTTATAGGAGCACAACGTAAACCAAAAGGCATCCGTAAAAATTCATAATGTCCCCTGGCTGTGCTGAAGGCTGTGTATGGGATACTATCTTCTTCTAATGATATCTGGTTAAAGCCTTTAAGTAAGCCCAAACTGGTAAAATATTTATTCTGACCTAACAAAGACAAAATATCGTCAGTACATGGCACTGGGAATCGATCAGGGATCGTTTCCTCGTTTAGACGACGAAAGTCGACGCAGATACGCCATGTTCGATCTTTTTTCGGTACAACTATTAAAGGAAAATTATAAGGGCTGTTTGATTTTCTAATGACTCCTTCCTCTAACATTTTACCTACTTCATCATTTATTTCATTCTGGAATTTCATAGGGAGTCTGTACGAGGGTACATATATAATTTTCTGCTTGTCCTTTAACCTTATTTGATGCTCGATCACATCTGTTTTTCCTAAGGATCCATCCGTAGTGGAAAAGACATCTTGATATTTAGTTAAAAGTTCAAAAATTTTCTGCTGAATTTCTTCGTCTTGAATGTCCTTACTGATTTTATTTTTAATAGATCGCAAAAGGGATTCATCCGCAACTGATTGAGAGTGATTGATTTCAGCAACGGTAAGAATACGATGTTTATAAACTTCTACATCCAAGATATGTTGATTTTTGTGAATTACTAAAGTGTTATTTAAATGATTACAGACTTCGATATTACATTGCTGATGTGAGCCTACTGTATAAATAGCTTGTGTGACAGACAATCCATTAGTTTTCAAAGTATCGGAAAGGATTAATATTTCAGATCCCGGTAGTGTTTTCTTTATTTGCACTATTAAATTCGAAGGTATGTTTGGTTCGATAGATTGCGTGCAAGATGATATTACGGGTGAACGAGAATTCTGCTGGGTCGCGTATATTATTTCTTTATTAGTGAGACAAGTTATTGGTTCTTCAACGTACGTTACAGTTACATTTGTCGTCTCCTTTTTATCCAAAACTGATTTTAAGGTATTAGAAGACTTATAGAATTTCCCTTTGATATACACGCCGTGCTTGGCAGGAGCTAAGATAATGTTTTGATTTCCCATAGATGGGTATCCTATAATTACAGCTGGATACATATTAATGTTTTTTACAACAACAAATGTATCGGCAAACGTGCGATTACCGACTCTGAACTGAATATGAGTTATGCCTATGACGTTTAATTCATTATTTCCTATACCTGAAAGTCTAATTCCTGATTTTTCAATCGGAAAGTTCGAAAACAACAAATGATGCGTCTTCAAATCCATAATATTACGTGGACTACCAGAGTCAAAAAATAACGTAAAGGATTTGTGTTCTAAATTTACAGCATATAAGGTTGGCCGTAACTCATTTTGGTTTATTATTGTATGAATTCGTTGCAAATCTACGGGAGCATGCACTGTTTTACTTAATTCGGCCGTGTGTTTCATAGGAAAATCTATTGTCTCACAATTATCTGATAAAACATTAAATTGATTATTCAATACTATTGATGTTGACATGAATGACCTTGACCCAACATCACTCTCTTCCCCTCTAGAGTTAACTATGTGGTATTTGCTTTGCTCTGCACATTCTGAAAATTAGTCTGACCTTGCGAGGTCTGGTTTGACGGCCCAGGCTCAGCGATATTTGAAGAAGTGTTTGTTTGTTTCGGACTCTGAACTGCATTGACATTTGGTTGTTTCTTCTTATTGTTAAAATGAGGATTTTTCTTTTTATTTCCATATGGAACTGACTGTGGAATTGACTGTGTATTTCTAGGATATTGTTGTGTCTTACGCGAGTAACTTTGACTATAAGAATGCGTTGCAGTGTTGTGAATTGAGCAAAATTTCGTTCTGCAGTCTGCGCTTATGTGACCTTGACGTTTGCAGTTGTAACACGTCAATCCCGCTACTGGACTGTTAACTACGTTCACTGTTTGTGGTTTTGTTTCATTCTTTGCAAAAACTTGAGTTAACACGGGATCGAGATCTGGACACTTGGACATGTGTTTCTTTATCTGTTTATAGACATCCAATTCCGTACTTGCAGACGTTAACTTCTTATCAAAACACCGCACTAAAGCTTCAGGCAACATAAGTGTCATGCAAGTTAAATACATTAATTGTAAAAAATCTTTCACGGAGATGTTATCGTTAGTAACCCAAGTGGAATGACCTAAAATGTCCTGATATTCGTTAAGCCTATCAGCTATGAGAGCTGCTCTCTCAATAACATTAAGCCGATTCATAGTGGCTTGATTAAGTGTATTTCGTAACGTTAACACTACATCCAAGGCTTCCTCACCCCCATAGATCGCGCGTAACCTAACTTTGAAATCATCCCAAGTAACTGCTTCTTGAAATGAAACACCTCTTAAATATGCACTCGCATCCCCCTTAGAAAAATCTATAAAACTTTTAGCTTCTTGTAATTGTACAAAAGGGTCTACGATTTGTTTAGCATTTAAATGGGCATCAAGGGATGAAATCCATGACTCCACATTTTGTGGCAAGAACCCGTTGACCCGACCTTGAAAAGGAAGGATTGCTGACCTGGCATTTACAAGCGTCACAATTGGAGGAGGATTAGCCTGGCCTACACCACTAGGTCCAGGGGTAGGGCTGACAGGAGGAGCCATGACTGCTGTATTTTTTTTTTCTATCTCTTTGACCCCTTGCAATTCTATCAAAATATCTATATGAGTACAGACGCCCACTGCGTAAACGCATATGTATAATAAAATTCCCCCAACAATGTTACTAATCCCAAAACATTTCCCCGAGAATTTCTGAAAGAAAAAGGAATTAGCACAAAGAAAGAAAAATTCTAAATGAGAATTCGGAGTTTCCTATAACAAAGATTAGCAATTCACTCACCCCAGTAATAATCGACTAACGACTTGTGATAACTACACTTCACTGCCCAAACTGGAAAGAATTCAAAAAATCTGTACTTAGCTTATATATGAAGTCGACACGTCCTCTCTCTCTCTCTCTCTCTTGATGTTTTGTTAGCGATGTCTCGTTCTAGTTTCTTGTTGAATGTAGTTCTTCCTGGATATGTTTTGCAATTGTTGAACGCCAGTCCTTGGGTTTCCTAGGATGTTGATTGAAGATTCAGGTTGTATTCTAACATTTGTTGATGTTAGCTGTTTCGTTGGACTTAGTCAAAATTGTAGATTCTTGTAGATAATGTTGAGTTCTTGAAGATCTTTCTCAGGTTTTACAGCTTTTATGTTGAAGTCTTGAAGATATTTCTCTGGTTTTACAGCTATTATTTTGAAGTCTTGATGATTTTTCTCTAATTCTTAGAGTTTAACCGCTGTCTTAAAGTTTAATCGCTGTCTTAGAGTTTAATCGCTGCCACCATTTATTGGCGTGCTACTGTTATAAGCACACATTGAGTATGAGTTGTTTCAGATGTATGTAAATGGATAACTGAATACATCTTAATAGTTTTAAGTATTTATTCTATAAAAACAACAGAGTTAAACATCTCCATCACTGGAGGAAGCTGGGTTGGTCCAGATGACCAATTCTGGTGAAGTATAGATATGAACTGCCTAAATTATCGATATCACAGATATCGTATGCTTAGTTTATTTTAGACACGTCACAAACTCGGAAGACACCTGCATCCGGTGACGTCACAAACTTTCACACGCTGAGACAATGTGTTGACGTTTAAGAAGAATGTCAAATTGCTGAGATTTGCATTGTATGTCCTGTTTACGATTTGAATGACTACAGAAAATCCCAGGGTTAGCTCCTCCAACCAACATGACATATTACGTCATTTGTTTTAAACATGTAATATTAACTATTCTAATCATTACATATATATATATAATATAATATATATATATATATATATATATATATTTTACATATTTTATATATATCATATATATGCTCTCTCTCTCTCTCTCTCTCTCTCTCTCTCTCTCTCTCTCTCTATATATATATAAATATATATATATATGTATCATTATTTATATATCATTTCAGCAACAATCATCCTCATTTCTTTTAACATGACAGTATCATCGCAAAACTCTCTCTCTCTCCCTCTCTCTCTCTCTCTCTCTCTCTCTCTCTCTCTCTCTCTCTCTCTCTCTCTCTCTCTCTCTCTCTCTCTCGGTGTGTGTGTGTGTGTGTGTGTGTGTGTGGATAGTTTATCTTATGCAACATATAAGAAAAAGAAAATCAATTGTATAATCATGATCTAGTATTACAATTATAATAATAATTATAATAATAATAATAATAATAATAATGTAATGATAATAATTATAATACTGTAATAATAATAAAAATAATAATAATTCATATTAATCACTGGAAAATAGCAGCAGAAGAGAGAAACATACCCTTTGCAATAGCTGAACTAATGCTACCGCACGGGGGAAAACCTCTCGTCTGAAGGGCGCAATAAACTTTTCGAGTATTCTAAACCGGTTTTTCTGATGCAGGGTTATTTCCCGCAGCGAGTGAAGGGACTCATTAATCTACTTTTCTAAACCGCATGGTCACAACTGCATGATTTCAAATCATTCGTGTGAAGCGGGCCTTAGGTAGGTCAGTATTCATTGCCATATCATACAAAAAAAAAGTTTGTAACTATGTTAATATGTACTATATTTTCAAAATTAAATCTTAGACAGGCATTTCATCTGCATTCCATGGATAGAGAATTACCAGCCCAATGAGTCTATTGTAAATAAAGGAAGAGAAATAAACAGCTAATCTTGGTACCACTCGACCTGTAGCTGCTAGGTAGCGATCAGAGTCCTTCTGAACTTTGATGTCTTACATCAAATTTTGGGGAATAGAAAGATGCAAGCATTAAAGATTCACAGAAATTATGGAAGGCATTTCTGAATAGGGAATACTTCACACTTCAAAACTGAAAAACATAGGATACCTGGCACTTCGCTGCTTGTCGTTAACCACTAGTGCGTTTCATTTCTTTTCTAAGGGCATGTATCTACTGCAGGAAAAGAAAATAGATAAAATTTTTGGGGTAAATGCTGTTAAAATGAGCTTCTAGAAAAGAAGTAATATGAACATCAGGTAAGTATTGAAAAGGGATTTTGACGAAGGAAAAATCTATTTCTGGGGAGAGACCTGTGGCTGCCGGTGAAAAGAGTCCTTCTTATATATCTTTTCTGATAAAACCTTCCAATTATACCAGAGAAAGATAAAAGCATGGAATGCTGAGGTTACAACCCTCGCGCGAGCACCTTTTGGGTGTCGTGTATAAAACAAAGGCGCGTGAAATCCACTATTCACAGGTTGTCTTCCATTTAGTTAATTTCTTCGTCAAAGGGATGGGCCGATACAAAGGCCCTAGCCAACCACCAGCGCCACACCACCCACACCACGACGCGAGCGCCATCTGAACAATATCCTTCTGTATTGGCCATGATGGCTTGGAAAGGAAAGGGTGGGATCGTGTAAAATAAAGGGGAAGGGTTTCACCGGGCGCCACAGGTCTCTCCCCAGAAATAGATTTTTCCTTCGTCAAAATCCCTTTTCTGGGTCGACCTGTGGCTGCCGGTGAAAATGTACCAGAGAATGCCTTCCAAGCCCAACAATAACTACTAATTTAATGAGGGGAGAGAAACAACACCATGTAAAGAAAATCATATATAATTAAGGTAAGTAGGCATAAAACATAAACTAGCCACAGGGCATAGTGAGAGTAAGGTTAAACAAACATGATAACAGGGAAGCCTCCGAGTATCAGAGCAAACATGCAACAAAACTGACATGGCTAAGAATATCCCAACCCTATAACTACGGTAAACAAAAATAGTTACAATCATATTAACCTAATATGTAATAAACTTAGGGCTAACGAACCACCAAGGAAGCGGCGTCGTGGTGCGAGTGGCGGGTAGGAGGGAGAAGAAAAGAGATGGATGAAAGGAAGAACAAAAGATCACTGGGGAGAGATAAGGCTCCCAGCTGCAACCGTTGGGTATTTAAGAGCCTGTAAGTTCTTTAGATAGGGGCGTTTGAAGACCATAGGAGATTTCCAACCCGTGTACTTTTTAAGGTCATCAAAGTCCATATTCTGGAAATAATTGATGGAGGTAGCTACCGACCGGATATCATGAGCATGGGGAAATGATCCCGGATTGGCTTGTTTAATGAAGTATAGGATCTGTTGCCTAATACCACGTATGGAAATGGTACCTCCTTGTTCTCTGATAAACAAGGGGCCAGACGATCGGGTAGCAGTCCTGGCTAAAAAGGCCCTGAGAGTGGTGACCGGACATAGAGAAGTATCTTGGAGAAGAGGAATAATCTTCCAAGGGGACCACCTATTTTGGGGGTCCTCGTTTTTAGCTAGGAACGCCCTGTCTGGTGAAAGAAGTACTTCACCTGAAGGGAGGAAATCCATGTTTTCTGAGTTTCGTGAGAGAGCTGCTGGTTCTGAGATTCTATAACCCGAGGCCAAAGCTGTTAGAAATAAAGTCTTCCTAAGAAGAGTGATATAGGAGCAGGATTCGTTGTCCGTGTCGGAGGCCAGTTTGAGGACATCATTTAGAGACCAAGAGACCTTTTGTGGACGAACCGAAGGTCGAAGCCTAGCACATGCTTTTGGAATAGACGAGAAATAAGGCTCCGCCAGGTTAATGTTAAACCCAACCAGGAAGACTTTCCTCAGAGCTGACTTAATGGTGGTTATAGTGCTAGCTGCTAGGCCTTTGTCAAATATGGACCTAAAGAAGGAGATGGCTAAATTAGGAGTCATAACCAAATGGTCTGAAGTCCTTAAGAAATCTGCTAGTTTCTTAACTGCCGAATCATATTGGCGAATTGTAGAGTCCCTTTTGTCTGATTCTATAAAGAGGACATTATCTGGGTCGATGTTTGTGTCCCTAGGCACAGCAAACTTCATGAAATCCACAAAGTTAGGGTTTTGGCTATCCTTGAGGAATCTGGCACAGTCCCAGTTTGGACCACTTGGGTCAGTTTGGGGAATGGGATCCGGAAGGGACGGAGTTTCAACTCGAGGAGGAGAGGAAACCAACTGCTCTTTGGCCAGTGAGGTGCCACTAAAGCCACTGCCCCATTGAAGGAGCGGAGTTTGTGCAAGACTTTCAGTAGAAGATTCACTGGAGGGAATAAGTAGATCTTCTGCCAATGGTTCCAATCCAGGGTTAATGCGTCCATGGCATAAGCCTGAGGGTCCAGGTTCGGTGTCACATAACATGGGAGTTTGTGATTGAGTCAGGTCGCGAATAGATCTACCTGGAGACCTGGAACCAGCCTGAGTATCCACCGGAAGGAGTGCATGTCCAGGGACCACTCCGATTCCAGAGGGCTCGTCCTGGATAATGAGTGTGCTATCACATTCTGGACTCCTGCTAGGTGAGTTGCTGACAGGAACCAGTCTTTGTCGGCTGCCAAGGCGAAGATAGTGACCAGGATCTGATTCAGGTTGGGTGATTTGGACCCCCCTCTGTTGAGGCAGTGGACTACGGCCGTGCTGTCTGAGACTACTCTGATGTGGGTCGACCTCGGAGGAGAGATTCTCTTCAGGGTCAAGAACACCGCCATGGCTTCGAGAACATTGATATGGAACTGCCTCATGGCGGGTGACCAAGAGCCCTGAAACATCTGATGTTGGGAGTAACCCCCCCATCCACTCAGAGATGCGTCGGTATGAATTGTCACTTGGGGAGAGGGGAACTGTAGAGGAACCGATTTGGAGAGGTTCCTCCGTTCGGACCATGGTCGTAGTCTCATTTTCAAGACAGAGGGGATCTTCGAGGTCTTGTCTCTTAAAGGTATTGTCGCTCTCTTTCTCCAAACTTGATTGATGTCTTTGAGTTTGGCTTTTAATAGGAGATCGGTCAGTGAGGCAAATTGGAGAAGGCCGAGGATTCGTTCTAAAGCTCTTCTGGACACCTGTCTGTGTTTGAGAAAGTTCCTGACCTTGGAAGCTATCTCCCTTACCTTCTTGGGAGGAAGGGAGAGCTTGTGCTTTGAGAGGTCCCAACGGATGCCTAACCATTCGAAGTGGCTTGATGGTTGTAGGCGGGACTTCCAGAGGTTGACTTGGAAGCCCAGTTTGGCGAGAAAATGGAGTACCTTCGACGTAGCTCTGTTGCATTCCTGGTGCGACTGGGCCCAAATGAGCCAATCGTCCAGATAGGCGACGATCTGTATCCCTTGGTGTCTGAGTTGCTCGAGAACCGTCTCCCCCAGTTTCGTGAATATCCTGGGGGCAATGCTGAGACCGAAGGGCATGACTTTGAATGCAAAGGCTCTCTTGCCGAGACGGAAGCCTAGGTAAGAAGAGAAGTTTCGAGCTACTGGGACATGATAATAGGCGTCGGTAAGATCGATAGAGGTGGTGACGGCCCCACGGGGAAGTAAGGTCCGTACCTGAGAGATAGTCAGCATACGGAACTTGTCGCAAAGGATGTAAGAGTTGAGCTTCGACAAGTCCAGAACTACCCTCAACACCGACGAGTCTTTCTTTGGAACTGTAAACAGGCGGCCTTGGAATTTCAGGGATCGAACCCGTTTGATTGCTTTCTTCTTGAGTAACTCCGCGGTGTACTCTTCCAGGATGGGAGTGGGTCTCTGGAAGAAGGTCACTGGTGGAGGAGGGGATCCCTGCGACCATTTCCAACCCAAGCCCCTGGATATTATGCTGTGAGCCCATGGACTGAAGGTCCAATGGTCCCGGAAGTGATAAAGTCTCCCTCCTACCGGCATCACATCATTGGGAGGGAGTGAACTTAGGGCCCCTCCCTCCACGGGAACCCCTTGCTCTAGGCCCGCCGCGTTGGCGGAACTGTCCTCTACCTCTGAAACTCCCTCTTTGGTATCCACGAAAGGAACCGGGGGATTCGTAGGCAGGGTTGTATGCAGGAGAGGACATCCAAGAGGGGTTGGGCTGTGTACTAGGGGGAGCAGCGAGGTAGACTACCTGCTGAGGAGGCGCCTGTTGCCGAGAAGTCGAGGCAGCGGAAGACTGTGGGGACGAGGTACCCCGGGCAGTCTTGTAAGGACTAAACCTCTGCTTCTTCTTGAAGAACGTGTATCTCTGGGGTTCGAACCTCTTTTTGGCTGAGAGACCCCACCTTACCTGCAGATTTTGGTTTGCCCTCGCTGCGTCCTGAAGAACCTTATCCACCTCGGTCTGAGGGAAGAGGGTCTTACCCCAGCAGGAGGAGGCTATCAGCCTGTTCGGCTCATGCCTGATGGATGCCTCAGACAGAACGAACTTCCTGCAACTAACCCGAGCTGACCAGAAGTCATGGAGGTCTATTTGGTAGGACATCAGCTGGTTCTTTGTGGCGACTCTGAACAGCGTTTCCTCTGGGTAAAGAGATGCTAGGGACTCCATGGAGGTGATGGATTGGAGGGACCTAGCTAGTCTAGTACGGGTCTCGAACTCAGTTTTGAGAAGACTCTCTATTAATCTGGGAAGCTTCTCAGAGAAAAGAGTAGAGGCACAGTCCGGGTCTAGCTTCCCCACCGTGAAGGTAGAAGCCGCAGCATCCCAGGTTGCAGAGGTACCCGGAATAAGCAAAGAGGTGGGGTCCGTCTCTTTGAGAGCCGGCATGGAAGAGCCTTCCTTGAAGGCCTGTATAGTCAGCTCTATGACTTTGTCAATGAGCGGCAAAGAGATGGAGGCCGCTGTCGTAAAAATAGTGTAGGCACCTTTGTGTGGGGTGAGCTTGGAGTTAATACACCCCCACTCTGATAGTGTTCTGGCCCAGATAGCCTAGGCCTGCTCTTTTGGAAATATCACCGTTTCCTTCGGTACCTTGTCCATACGGACCAATGCATGTTCCTTTAAACGTACAAAGATTTCATCATTAAAATTTCATTTTTGGACTTGATGGAAAAGGTTCCTATAAGTAGCTTCCTAAGGGATATTTGACTACAGTGATATTCCCAGAGAATTTACCTTTAGGTCTCCAGAATTCTAACTCTTGGTGCGAATATCCTTAAAATTTCTCTTAAGTATATCGCATAAATCAGGGGACGTATATCTTGATACGACACATAGCAATCTTCACCCCGAATAGCGTTTTCGCCTCGAGGGGGAAGGGTGGCAAAAATAGAAGGGGAGCCGTTATCAAGGTTACCCTTCCTCACATACTACTATTGAGTATCTAGATGGCGCTGTATCCAAGATGGCGCTTATTCTTATTTTTGTAGCGATTTCGCACGGTGGTGTTCCCTGTTATTCTAACATTTTTGATCGCTTTTGTGAGGATTTATTATGCAATCTCTAGCTTCTTTCACCTCTGGAAAGTTAAGTATTGATTCTTTACAGTGTATAATTTTTAGCTCCAGCTTCACAGTGAAATTAGAGTAATTTATTGGGTTTAGGAGCTAGGCCTGTCACCGGATGCGCCATGGGCGCTGTCGTTCGTTATGCATGTGTTATTTAGTTAGCAGAACAACTTTCCAGGTTGTAATAGCATTAATGAATTATGAAAGGTATTTAGGCATAATTATACTAGTAAAGTTATTTACTTTATGCATAATTTCCTTTTCCTTTTGTCGATCGTATACGTTAGAGTTTCGGCGATCTAGGTAACCAAGATCTCGTCTTGCGCTAGGCTACCTAGCCTAGGCGCTGTAGTATACTTTCAGACATTATCCCCGTTTACCCTCGTGTATAGTTTTATTGATTCAACGGGAGATAGTACATCTCTTACAATTATATAACTCGATACTTGTCTCCTGTGGAGATTTAAGGGTAATCCCTCCTTCCCTCTGAGTGCCGACGCAGGTGGCAACCCTATCTGGTCTTGCCATAGAGTAGTTCACTCTGGCTTGCCTAGACTACGGTTTTCTGTCTCCCAGCATCTCCCCTGCGGTCTAGAAGACTAGTCCTGTGTCGGCAGACCCTAGGCTGAAGAATAGTATTCTTCCGCCGCCTAGGATGTCGCCGATACTGAAATATTGTTTCTCTCTGGTGTGGAGGCGGCGGCAATCCTGCCGCCTTCTTCTACACTTGATAGATTCGGCTGACCCTAGGCCCTTCTGCCGCCTAGGATGGCGCCGATACTGAAACATTGTTTCACTCTTGTGTGAAAGTGGCGGCAATCCTGCTGCCTTCTTCTACACTTGATACAGGATCCTTTTCCCTTCCCTCTCTGTCCTTTAGCGATGACTTAGCCATCGCAATCCTGTGGCCGCCGTCCTGCAATCTCATCGCTTGCAGGGCGGGTTACGGGGCCGGCCTAGCCCCTACATAAGCAGCTGTTTAGTCACTCAGTCTTTCCCTTATGGACACAAAGATCCGGGAAGGTTGTGCCGGCTATGACGGCTGCCGGTGGGAGACCCTTCTGCCGCCGAAGTTTCTTCAGTCCTCCCTTGGACTGCCATCCACAGTCCTGAAACTGGCAAGGCCAGCAATGGATCTTGCGGCTGGATGGAAGCCTGAATGATGCATTCTTCCCTTCCATTTGAACCTTATTTCTGGTGAACCTTCTTTCTGAAGGAAGGCAGTAAGATTATATACTTACATCCTTATTTAGTGTAAACATACATTTTAATAAGGCAACCCTTCACTCCATGCTTTTTCTCTCTCTGTCAGCTAGTGTCGCCAGGTACTAACCCAGCCGGCAGCATGTCGGCTGGGCCGGTACCGCCAGGTACTAGCCCTGTTGGCAACATGCCGGCTGAACTACAGTATATGATTATACAGTAGCCAGTATATCTGCAGTATAGTATATACTGCAGATAGAAAACTATTGTATATATATTATACAGTAGTTATTTTCTAACATATTTTGTGTCTCCTTGCACAGTCTTTTGCTAAAACCAATCCTATATTGAAAGAATAGAATTCCTTCAATACTCCGATTAGAAATCAGTTTACAATTTACCCTACAATATTAATAGTTTAGAAGGGTCAGTGGTAGTACACTTTTCTATCCCTAGAGGTTAGAACCCTTCTCTTTTGAGCTTTCCCTGATCAGGAAACTCTTTTATCTTAATATTGGAAGGGGAAGTCATAGCAATTGGCTGGGAGGGATACACAAGTATGTGTCTTTTCTGATTTCTAGTCCAGTCGGCGACATGCCGGCCGGACTGTGCCGCCAGGTGCTAGCCATGCTGGCAACACACTGGCTGAACTACAGTATATGATTATACAGTAGCCAGTATATTTGCAATATAGTATATACTGCAAACAGAAAACTATAGTATTTATTATGCAATAGTTAATTTTCAACATACCTTGTGTACCCTTGTACAGTCTTTTGTTGAGACCAACCCTATATTGAACGAATAGAATTCCTTCAATACTCTGATTGGAAATCAGTTAATACTTACCCCACAATATTAAATATTAGAAGGGTCAGTGGCAGTGTACACTTTTTCTATCCCTAGAGGTTAGAACCCTTCTCTTTTCAGTTGCCCTGATAAAGGAAACTCTTTATCTTTAATATTGGGGGGAGGTCACAGCAATTGGCGGGGAGGGATACACAAGTATGTGTCTTTCCCTATTTCTTTCTAGCTTACTATCCTAAGCTATTATGATTTAAATATGAATAATTGCATATCTGTTTACCATGTGAGATAAACAATCGTATACTCATTTTAGTTTCCTTTCTTTACAGGAGGAACCCCAGATGAAATGTGATGCGATCTTCTGCAATCATAGGAGTAAGTACTTCTACGGTCATAAAGTGTGCAGGTCTCATGCCCCCTGCACCATTATTACCGAATCCCTGCAATATTGGGACCCCCAAGTCTGCAATATCGGCCGGACCTTGGTGACCGAAGGTTTTGATGACCCCAAGTCAACGGAGTCGAGGGATGCGGCACGTGAAAAGCTGCGCAAGTGGGTAAGAGGGTTCCAGAAGAACCCTCCGGGACCATACCTACCTAACGATGGGATGCATGGCTTACAGTTCCCGAAAGCGGGTAGCGAAATGGTTGTGCACCAAGCACGACTCGCACCTCCCTGCATCCAGATTGCCATCGAGATGGATGTCAGGGAGGCGTTGCAAAGAATGGACATCCACCAGGAGGTAAGGATGTCGGAAGTGTCTATGGACACTGAAAAGGATCTATTAAAGGATCATCCCGAGGAGGAGTCTAGTCTACCTCTAAAAGACGATGATGATGTCGAGTCGGAGTTCCTTCCGTCTGTGCCGGCACCGGAGCCGTTACCCTCGACGTCTTCACCTTCTACCCCTCCATTGGACAACATGAGCCAGGCACTGGCCCATCTTATGAATTTAATGGAGAACATTCGCAAACGAGGCGAAAAAAGGGAAGCGAAATTCAAGAGAGAGTTCCGTGAAGCTCCACTTATCGCCTCCCGAGGGCCATACAAGCGACCCAGAGGCCAAGACCTCCCGACCTGCTTCAAAACCAATCCCTGGAGGTATGCCGAGTTTATGCGGATTTTGAACGGCAAACTCTACATCTCAGAGATGATGGGAGCTGTCCCCTTAGACGACATCCAGTTTTGGCCAAGCTTTAATGCTTACCCTGATTGCTTCATTTGACTGAAGCATGAACCATTGTTAATAGAGGAGACGGAACCGAAGGAGGTCATGGTTTTCGACCACGATAAGGCACAGGGTCTCTTGTCAAGTAGCCTGAGAAAGGCGGGCTATTCGGTATCGAAAGTGTCCACCTTGAGCAATAAGCACCCTACCTTTCTTGCTCCTGCTTCTATAGCCTTCCCCTTTACGTTGAAGGCATTTAAATCTGTTGCCAAGGCAGTGGAGGCAGGCAAACCATGCCCTGCACTAGAGGAGTGCAGGCCTCTGTCGTTAGCCTTGCCCATGCAGGAGAAGGAATAGAAGGAAGTCCACCTAACCTTCTCAGTAGGGAAACTGGACGCGGACATCGCTGAACAACAGTTTAGCGAGAATCTCCCTAAACTTTCTGACTTTCTCTTGTGCAAGGAACAAGAGACGAAGGAGAGACTTGCGGCCTCTTTATCCCTACAAAACTGCATAAAGATGTGTGCAGGCCAACGAAGTACCCCAGACATGCTCATGGTCCTGGCCAAAATGCATATGGCCACCCTAGTAAAGAACCTGTATGCTTTCAAGAAGGCTAGGAGAGACTGTAGAGAGTTAGTGTTCGCTGCTGCAACAGTGAAACATGAACCCAGGTATCTTCTAACATCTGGGGTAAAGACCTCTTTCCGAACGAAGTAGTCAAAGAGGTAGTCGAGAAAGCCATCACATAGAATAGGAACCTTCTCCAGAAGTGGGGCATCTCTTCAAAGAGGAAGTCTTCCCCGGATGTGGGTCCCCAACCTAAAAGGAAGACGAAGAAGTCTAGACTTTCCCCTTGGCCTGCTCAACAACATCCCACAGTTACTATGACCGCGGTGCCCCAGGTAGGCGGTCAAGGAGGTAAACCCTCCGATCAATCGAAGCAAAGAGACGCTTCTGGTAGGAGGGAGACTCCAACAATTTCAGGATCGTTGGACCTTCGATCCTTGGGCCCACGGCCTAATCAAGATTGGACTAGGATGGAAACGGAACAAGTCTCCACCATCATTTCCTCAATTCTTCCAACATTCCAACCCCGTATTAGAAGAATATACCCTATAGCTCTTGAGCATTCAGGTTATAAGGAAAGCAATGTCCACCAAATTCCAGGAAAGGCTGTTTTGTGTTCCCAAGAAGGACTCAGAAAAACTCAAGAGTCATTCTGGACTTCTCGCCACTCAACAAGTTCATAAAAAAAAGGCAAGTTCAGGATGTTAATCCTTCAACACATAAGGACCTAGGGGCATTCGCAGTCTCGATAGACCTGACAGATGCCTATTGGCACCTTCTAGTCATTCCCCCCCTCTCCTCCTACCTAGGATTCAAGTTATAGAAGATAAAAGTATGTTCTAAGAGCCATACTCTTCGGACTAAACGTAGTCCCAAGTATCTTCATAAAACTTGCAGACGCAGTCGTGTAACAACTACGCCTAGAAACTGTTCAGGTAGCAGAGTACCTGGACGACTGGCTGGTGCGGGCAGCATCCGAAACGGCTGGTCTGCAAGCATCCAAAGAAGTAACCCAGATCCTGGAACATCTGGGATGCAAAATCAACTTCAAGAAGTCTCAACTCTCTCCAGCTCAAGGGTTTCAATGGCTGGAAAACCATTGGAACCTGAGGTCACACCGCCTCTCCATTCCCTCAAGGAAGAGGACGGAGACTGCAGGGCCTGTTAAGAGACTACTGTAATCCGATAGGATTTCAAGTCGCCAACAGGAAAGAGTACTAGGCTCTCTCCAGTTCACAGCAGTAACAGACCCAGTGCTAAGAGTGTTGGGGGGTGTTCCTGGGAGGTTGGGAAGGAAACACAATCTTGAAATTAATGTAAGTTCTATTGAGAAGGTGCAATATACGAATCAAATACAACAGGCAGGAAATACGTCTGCCTTGGGTGACGAACGACAATACAAGCACACTGTGTGATGCCCCAAGGCTGGGAGGTACATTGTTGCCATGTCTTCGGGGCGTTGCCACACTTAATAATATAATGAATAATTATACATAATAACATGGTATAATAATGCATATACACATATGAATACATAAGGGGTGTATTTATTTACAAGAGACATATAATAAATGAGACACATAATAAATGGGAAACACAATAAATGGGAAACATCATACATTGCTTTAGGTATGATAATATGTTAACGTCAGTTAATGTAACGGTCTCACATTTTATATATCTACACCTCCCTCCCCCCTCGCACTCGTAGTTCCATTCTCGAGCGAACTCTTTCTAATGAGCCTTTGAGATCTGCGTGGGAACACTTGGGGGTTAGAGACTAAGGACCTTTCTATGTCCGTGCAAGGGGCCACAGGTAAATGGGGGAGGAGGTCAACACCAGGCGTTGGCACTGGACGTAGAAAGCGGCGGTTACGCCACCAAACTCGACCACTGGGAAGACGCACCTCATAGTCCCGTGATTTGCCAAAACCCATGATAACGCCAACCTTTTCCTATCGATGTGATGTCGCGTCTTGGATCCTTACTGTCTGACCTATTTCCAACTTGGGAAGTGGGCGGGCGTGTTGATCGTATTGTAGTTTTACTTGTTCAGCACGGGCAGCTGCACGGCGGTCACAGTCCTCAGACTTGGCCTGCCATTCCTCTGAAAAAGACTGTGGATGAGCAGGTACACAGGTACGGAGTGGGCGGCCATACAAAATCTGTGCTGGAGAGCGGCCTGTCAAGTTTGGAGTATTACGCAGTTCCAAGAGTCCTCGATCAAATTCTTCGCAGTCAATATTGCCAGAAGGTGCTGTCTTCAGAATTTAGTGCTTAATGGCTTTTACAAAAGCTTCTGCATGGCCATTGGACTGCGGGTAATGTGGTGACGACATGATATGGTGGACACCCCATCTCATCATGAAATCTTGAAAGTCTTTGCTGGCGAATTGAGGGCCACCATCGGTCCTGAGACGAAGGGGAACACCGACTTCCCTGAAGTAACGACAGAAGATACGTATGGTGTTGGAAGCAGTAGTGTCTCCCTTACATGGTACCACAACAGGCCACCCAGAGAGTCGATCGGTTACAACGAGGAATGACTTCCCGGCGACACTAAAAAAGTCAGCTGAGACAGACTCAAAAGGCCTCGTAGGGTGGTCATCATTCAATAAGGGTTCCTGCTGAAGGCTAGGCTGCAACATTTGGCATGATTCACAAGCTCTGACAGTACTGGTGATGTCTGAATCAATTCCCGGCCAAAAAACAGTCTGTCTTGCACGTCGCTTTGTGGCTTCCACTCCTCGATGGCTATCATGAAGACGAGCGAGAGTACGACGGCGGAGGGCAGCAGGGACAACAATTCTTGCTCCGTAGAGAACCAGATCACCATCAGTTGAGAGGTTTTCCCTTAATTTCCAGAAAGGGAGTAACGACTGGTGTTGGTTATAACGGCTTGGTGGAAATCCTGAAGTCACACAATTCACAAGACGGGTATACGATGAATCAGCTCTTGCTGCAGCTCGGAGTTCCTGAAGTGTCCTATCTGCATCTTGGGGCGTAGAATCTTCTTCGGCGATGACAGCATTGACATTGACGATATACCTGACGTGTGTTGCGACATCAGCACAAGTGATATCATCTTCTGGAGTAGGCTGACTGACTGGAGCTCGAGATAAGGCATCTGGAATGCTGAGCTGCTTTCCAGCTTGCCACACTGCTGTGAATAGGTACGGTGAAATCTTTTCCTTGAGGCACTGAAGGCGAGGATTCTCCACTGCATCAAGTGTATAATGATTGAGAATTGGGATGAGTGGCCGGTGATCAGCCATCAGGGTAAAATGCTGAAGACCAGCTAGATACAATCTACACTTAGACATGGCCCACACCACAGCTAACAATTTTAACTCTATAGTAGCGTAGCGGGTTTCGGCATCTGTGAGAAAGCGGGAGCCACATTGAACTAGACGAAGTCTGCCATTACTATGGTCCTGTAGAAGGGCGTATCCAATTCAATATAGGCGAGAGGCATCAGTCTGGAGAATTACCGGCAATGCAGGATCAAAGGAGGCAAGGACTGGGGGGCTTACCAAAGCAGCCTTAACTCGACGAAATGCCTCGTCATGATCAGGAGTCCAAGCGAATGCTCTCTTGGGGCTCATCAGAGGTCGTAGGGGCTGAGCTGTAGCAGCAATCTCAGGGGTAAATTCGGCCAACTGGTTCACTAAACCCATGAATGATCGAAGGTCAGTCAAATTGGTAGGAGTTGGAAAATCCCGGATTGCACTAACTTTGCCAGGATCAGCTGCTATACCCTCTTCTGAGAGCTGATATCCACAAAAGGACACTTGAGATGCAGCAACCACAAACTTGTCTCTGTTGAGAGTAATCCTGAATTTACGGCATCGAAGGAGCATCTCGTAGATTTGTTGAAGATGAGTGAAGTAATCTTCATCAGAAAGAAGTATGTCATCCACGACCTTTACACAGTTCTGCATTCCTTGAAGAGCCATATCACCGCGGAGACAGAAGGCGTCCCCTGTAGCTGCAAAACCCATTGGGCCTCTGCAATGCTTGAAACGGCCGTACGGTGTAATGAAGGTTGTCAAGTGTTGGTCCTCTTCAGCAAGTGCCATCTGCCAATATCCACATAAGGCATCTGCTGTAGTGAAATACCTTGCCTTCGAATTAACACTACGGATGGCAGCGAACGGAGTTGGAGAAGGGTGGGTTGGTCGGGACACTCGGCTGTTGAGCTTAGTGAGGTCAACAGTGATACGGACACCTGAGTCCTTAGCTACTACGACAAGTGGATGGCACCATTCTGAAGGTTCATCACCGGCAGGCTTGATGATTCCTTGGGTTACCATGGAGGCGAGTTCTTCCTTAACTTGATCACGGAAAGCAAAGGGTATCTGGCGTGGAGTGTGGACAGCAAAGGGTACTGCACCATCCTTGAGGTGGATCCTCATTGGAGGACCGGTCATCGGCTTGAGTGGTGTTGTCTTGAGGTCTTCTTTGGTGACGAGAACATCCTTGAACTCCCGTAGAAAAAATTCTCTTGCCTCAGTAGGGGATGTGGTAGCAGAAAGGGGCAATTCCTTGCATCTTTTGATGTGCTTAACTTCCAATATTGGCTTGGGAAAGTCTGGAGAAATAATTGCTAATTCCTTACAGTGGCTGTAAGACAGCAATGGTGTTTGAACACCATCATGGACCTGTATAACAGCAGAACAGGACTGCTTACCCAGAGTAAGAGTGACTTGGAAGGTACCCAAAGCAGGTGTCATGGCTGAACCGTCGGCAGTTAGAGTTACAGTTGTAGGAAATGGCTTCAAACTACTCCTAGGTATCTTAAGTAGGTCAAGATGCTGGGGTCCTACCACAGAGACTTCGGCACCTGTGTCAGGTAACATCTGAATTCGGGATGTAACATCTCCATATGTTAGAAGAACACTGACAGGCTTAGGCGACTTGCCGAAAGTTTCGACTCGACGACAGCTGGACTTCTTTACGACCTTTGATTTACCTGATGATGGGGTAGCTTTGTCACTTGAAGAGCCACCCTGTGTACTGTCATTTCTCTTTGTCTTACAGTATTTATCGTAATGTCCCACACGGTTACAAACTCGGCACTGTGCTGCGTTGGCTGGGCACTTTGGAGTCCTGTCCCAATGACCTCGTCGACCGCAGTTCTTGCAGCTGCTTTCTAGGGCTGGGCAAACTTCGGAAGAATGGTGGTTACGTGCACAACACTGGCATGGATTGGCTGGTTTGGGTGGTGGGGTTGAAGAATGATTTTTACCACCTCCTTTCTGTTTCTTGTATGTTGAAACAACACGTAGCTGGGAGGTTGGTGCTCGAATGGCAGAAGTAGCCTTCCTGGCCGCCTAATATGAGCGACAAGTATTGACCACCTCCTGTAGTGAAGCTGTTGCATCAAGAGAGATGAGTTTCTGGACAAGTTCCCCATCCCTGATACCCATGAGAATTATCATCTTCATTTGAGTTTCTTCACACACTGATGAATTCCCGGGACAGACGTCCACCTCTTCAGCTATATGCTTAAGTCGCACGTAAAAATCTGAAAAATATTCTCCCTCAAACTGCTTACAACTTAAGAGTTCTCTTCGACGTAGGGCTTCGTTGCGTAGACTTTTCACGTGATCCTGCAGCTCATCTAAGACCTCTTCTACTGTCTTGTCTGTGCTGGGTGGAATATCCAGGGTGTGCTCCAAGATCCTCTGCGTCTCGAGAGTGAGGCACATTCTAAGCTGAATGAGTTGCTTCTCTCTAGGTAACTTGGATAAATCCACCATGATAGAATAATCTTCCCATCGACGTCTCCATTCTCGAAAAACTTGAAAACTGGCATCTGCTTGAAGGGGAGGCGGGTTCTGGGTGATAGCTTTTTGAGGGGCAGGTATTACTGATGAAGTTGAAGATGAAACAGTAGGTACTGACGATGTAGACGATGTATTGACTGAAAGGCTATGTGTGCTGTCAGGTTGGGAGGTAACAGGAAGCAACCTCTGCAACAATGCTGTAAAGCGAGCACTTTCTTCCTGTCGACGTTGTTCGTCTTCTCTGCGTCGAAAATCCTCTTCTTGGCGCCTTCTTGCATCCTCTTGTATTCGACATTGTTCAAGATACTTGATGAAATGAAGAAAATCGGCCCCTGAAGCTGATGGAGGAGTTGTATAATGTGGGGTGAGTGGCGGTGGCAACTGATATACTTCCTCCCTAATTAATCCACCGAGAGCTCCAACATTAGGATTAAATCCTTCCTCTACCTCTGCTTCTCGTATATCAGAAGATTCCTCGTGAAATTCCGATTCCGACATGGTTTATTGTAAAAACATTAACATTAACATATCAAGAAGAAATATGTAAGAAATAAAAGTTCAATTTTCCACAATATTCAGAAATGATATAATTCTTACGAATATCTGCACATTATACTAAGTGTAGCGGTACGGTTCAGGTAGGGAGGAGGAGGAGTCTGTTCGGCGAACAGTAGTCACTCCCCTCGGTGACGTCACGGTCAGTTGCCCGGAAGCGTTCGAAGTGGGTAGGTGTCAGTGTGCCGGTCAAGTGAAATTATGTGCTAAACTTGTTCTCGTAGCTAATTACGGGACACAGCACATGAGGAGGTCACTTGACAGTCACTAAGGCACACTGCACTAAAAGGGTCCACTTATAAGTCACTATGGGCAACGAACACTACACTTAAATGCACATGAACTGCACAATAAATCCATGGAGATTCACGGGGAGAGTAATGGCGGCTGTAATCGTCGTCTTGTGTTGCTTGAAAAACTTGTAAAAGCACTGTCTTCTCACAAAATACTCACTGCGCCATGTTGGGGGGTGTTCCTGGGAGGTTGGGAAGGAAACACAATCTTGAAATTAATGTAAGTTCTATTGAGAAGGTGCAATATACGAATCAAATACAACAGGCAGGAAATACGTCTGCCTTGGGTGACGAACGACAATACAAGCACACTGTGTGATGCCCCAAGGCTGGGAGGTACATTGTTGCCATGTCTTCGGGGCGTTGCCACACTTAATAATATAATGAATAATTATACATAATAACATGGTATAATAATGCATATACACATATGAATACATAGGGGGTGTATTTATTTACAAGAGACATATAATAAATGAGACACATAATAAATGGGAAACATAATAAATGGGAAACATCATACATTGCTTTAGGTATGATAATATGTTAACGTCAGTTAATGTAACGGTCTCACATTTTATATATCTACAAAGAGCACATCTGAAAGATGCGTCAGGAGTCTGGAGAAGATACACATCAAACGCTCGAAGAGATCTAAAATGACCGATATCGGCCTAGTTCGATCACTTCTCAACCCATGATCAAAGGCCAAGAACCTAATGAGGACCGTGCCCTTGCAACCACCTCTGCCGTCGATGACCATCCACATGGAGGCCTCGACGGAAGAATGGGGAGTTCACTCCCCTCAGAGGAAAGTCCAAGGGACTTGGTCATCTCTGTTCAAGGTCTTCCTCATCAACATTTTGGAAGCCATAGCAGTCCTTTTGACGTTGGGAAAACTCTCCCCTCGCAGATCAGCCCTCATCAGGCTGATCTTGGACAGCGAAGTGATAGTGAGATGTCTGAACCGACAAGGCTCGAGATCGTCCCATATAATCCATGTGATATTAACCATCCTTTGTCTAGAGAGATGGCACCTATCAGCAGTTCACTTACAAAGGATCCGCAATGTGACAGTGGATGCTCTTCTCAGGCTCAAGCTGATAGAGTCAGAATGGTCCACAGAAACAGACTCATTCTCTTCCATCTTGGAACAAGTCTCGGAACTGCAGATCGACTTCTTCGTGACGAGCGTCATCAAGAAACTATCTCGATATGTAGCCCCCTACGAGGACCCTCTAGAGGAGATAACGGACGCCATGTCCCTAGTTTGGAACGCATGGACCTGGAATTTCATGTTCCTTCCATCCAATATCCTGCTGAAGGCCCTCAACATGCTGAGATCCTTCCAAGGAACGGCAGCTCTAGTGGCTCCCAAGTGGCCCAAGAGCAACTGGTTCCCTCTACTGATGGAACTGAGGCTGAGGCTGGTCCTTGTACCGAACCCAGCACTATCTCAAAGGGTTCAGAAGTCAACTGTCTTCGCTTTATCACAGAGAACCCAAAACCTTCATCTCATGATTTTCTCGCCCTAGCTTAAGAAAATATTTGGGATCTCAAAAGGCAGTATACACTTCTTAGAAGAATACGAGTCTAAGTCAACTAGAAGACAATATGAATCGTCTTGGAAAAAGTGGGTTGCTTTTGTTAAAGCAAAAGGACCTTAAGAAATTTCAATAGACTTCTGTCTGTCCTTCTTTATCCACCTTCATAATCAAGGTCTGGCAGCCAACACGATAACTATGTGTAAGTCAGCCCTGACTAGACCTCTTCTATACGCCTTTCTAGTGGATCTGACAAACAAAATTTTTAACAAGATCCCGAAGGCATGCGATAGACTTAGGCCTGCAGCTCCTCCGAACCCCATTTCATGGTTTTTGGATAAGGTCCTACATTATGCTTCATCTGTGAACAATGAAGATTGTTCTCTCAAGGATTTAACCTGGAAGGTTATTTTCCTGTTCGCTATAGCCTCAGGGGCTAGAGTTAGTGAAATAGTAGCCCTATCAAGAAATGAGGGCCACATTCAGTTCACAGAAGTGGGAGAACTGAATCTCTTTTCTGATCCAGCTTATCTCGCCAAGAACGAGCTACCCACTAAAAGATGGGGTCCCTGGAGAATCTGCCCTCTGAAGGAAGATGCCTCTCTATGTCCAGTAGAGTGTCTAAAGGTCTATCTTCGTAGAATTTCAGACTTCAAGGGAGGACAGCTCTTCAAAGGAGAAACTTCAGGATCAAACTTATCCCTAAACAACTGAGGACGAAGCTCACCTACTTCATTCGCAGAGCGGATCCTGACAGTACACCCGCAGGTCATGATCCAAGAAAAATTGCTTCATCACTGAACTTTTTTCAGTATATGGACTTTGAGCATCTTCACTCATATACTGGATGGAAATCATCCAGAGTGTTCTACAAACACTAGGCAAAGCAAGTCCATGAACTGAAGCATTATGTGGTGGCGGCAGGTAGTGTATTAAAACCTGTCGTCTAGTGCTGCGATGAACAGTTAATTGATTGGGACTATCAATTAGGGTAAAAAGGTATTGACACTTCCAGTGCGATACCTTTTAAGTATGTGTCACCATGGTGACACTAAGACTGTTCAAAATCCCAGGTGTGGAATTATACAGATAACACTTGTGCCATGTGTACATAGTAGACAGTGTTGATAGTATACAACATTTACAGAAATTATATTGGGAAAATTTATCAAAATTTTCAGTTTTAGAGTGGCACTCATCATTTCTTCCCTTTCAGGAAGAAAAATATTTTCTGTATACGTTGCACGTATAATTCCCTTAACACGTTACATTCGTTACACTCGTTATTCCATTTGGTCATTTATTCGAAATAAATGTCTATTAGAGTGTAATTGTGTCCTATTTCGCCGTGCAATTAGCACATTAAATATGCCAGAGTTCTCTTACTTATTTATTTAAGTAAACCTCATATTATTGTATGCTTACAAATAATGGATATAGTTGACACTTAATTGTTCCGACAATATATACAAACCGTGAGACCTTTTATATATCTAGTGGATACTTATGTTTGTTCGTACAATATATGCTAACCTTGAGGCCCCTTTTCTACTGTCTAGTATGACTCTTCCCTGCAGGGGGCAGGAAGCACTAACATTGTCTATGCTTAGTGGTAATGACGGATAACGGTAACGTCATTTGTCTCAATGGTCCGGATGACCATACAAAAATTGTCCCAAGGTTAAGGCACCTATGAAAATCCACAGATACAGTACTTTCTAGTAATTCTCTGGTAAACTTCCATTAGGACGACATGACTTGAGCCCAAAAAACGGATTTTGAGCGAAGCGAAAAATCTATTTTTGGGTGAGATAGCCATGTTGTCCTGATGACCCGCCCTCCTTTTCTATAGAAAAGGCCTTAGCAGGATCCCTCCCGAAACTACTATATCTGTAGCACAATGCTCAATGCTACAAGGAATAAGCACCATCTTGGATACAGCGCCATCTAGATACTCAATAGTAGTATGGGAGGAAGGGTAACCTTGATAACGGCTCCCCTTCTATTTTTGTCACTCTTCCCCCATGGCGAAAACGCTATTCGGGGTGAAGATTGCTATGTGTTGTATCAAGATATATGTCCCCTGATTTATGCGATATCCTTAAGTGAAATTTTAAGGATATTCGCGCCAGGAGTTAGAATTCTGGAGACCTAAAGGTAAATTCTCTGGGAATATCACTGTAGTCAAATATCCCTTAGGAAGCTACTTATAGGAACCTTCATCAGGACGACATGGCTATCTCCCCCAAAAATGTGATTGTCGTTAATTCAACATGACTGACGTTGCTACTTCACCTTTACCAATGTTAAGTACCATAGTTTGTTTTGACAGTTTATCTCAGTACCGGGCATTTGTTCCTTTTCCAGTATTGTGGATTTTAGTTTTGGAAGTGGTTGGTCTGCCTCGGTATCGGCAGCCATTTTGGATGTTGTTCGCTTCGGTAGATTTTCAAGTTAATTTTGCCCATCTGGTACTCTGTCATCTAGGTTATATCACTTACGTTTTATGACCAATTTTATTATCATTATTTATTATTGGTTTTTACTATGGTATTTATTTGCTAGCAAGTCCAGTTTGGACCTACGGAGAATAGCGATTTAGTCTTTGTTATAGTTATGTTCACACCTCAGGAAGGTGCTCGATTTAGACTATATCTTTATGTTTATTTGTTACTTTGTCGTTATTCTTCGTTCTTGGTTACAATTACTAAGAAAAAAGCAATCAAATTTATTATTTTTCCTATTTTATTGTGTGATGTTAGTTGTTATTATGTAACCTTGAGAGCGTGAGCATAGAGTGCTCGGTTTCTGTTTCTACAGATATGAGTTACCCCTTCTCTCGTTTTCTTTATTAAGCTCGAGTAAGAGAGGTGGATTTCCCGTTTTCCGTTTTTATACGATCACGAGTTATTCCTGCCTCCTCTTATTCTCCGAGTTGATGATATTACGTTTAATGATATTCACATTTTATTGTTGTGGTTACTGTTAATAGAGCTAGCACTATTAATAGGTTACGTTAGTGTATGAGTCATTATTTGGGGTCGCTTATGCCGACACCCTTAGCTCCGCCTTGAGTTATATTCCGCTGTAATGGATACTCATTAGGTGTGAACTAGTCAGATATTTGGAGTGCAACGGTCAAATCCGGCACTCAGACTCCGGCTGAGGCCTTTTGCACACGAACCTTTGTCATGATTGATCACAATTACATTATTACGGTCCCTTTTTTCATCGAATCTCCGGCTTCACTGGAGATAACACAGACATTCAGTATTGAGGAATGTTATCGTATCGCTGAGGGTCACGATTTCACGATGACGGACCTTTGTCACTGGTTCTCCGGTACAAACAGAGATCAATCAGACGATCAGAACCGGAGTTAACATTTTGATCGATCAGACGATCAGAACCAGGGTATGAACCCTTTTTTATGAATAATCACAATATCGTTATTACGGTCCTTTTCATCGAATCTCCGGCTTAACCGGATATCGTACAGGCGTTCAGCAGTGAGGTTAATATTAGATTTCCTCTAATGTTCACGGTTTCACTATGACGGACCTTTGTCACCGGATCTCCGGTGGCAACAGAGATCACTCAGACCACGGGTGGCCAATCTTTTGTTTTAGCTGTAAAGGAAAGGATTTAACATGAATACAAAGTAAACTGTACTTACTTTAATGACACTTTGAATTTGCGTTGGTAATATTCATTAGCTATTCTTGAAAGTCCTAATGAAAATATATGAACATAATTAGTAATTTTAAAGAAAAGTCATTCAATTTTCTATCTTTGGGGTATAGTGCGACACTTGTAATCATGAAATGCGACACTGTTGGCGCATGCGCCATAGGTTGGCCACCCGACTCGGACGTTCAGAACCGGGGTTAACATTATTTTACCGATGAGGTTTATAGTTACATGTTAAGTGGTTACTGGATAATAGTATTCTATTGATTCATCTGTTCACTGACCAGAGTCTCAAGGAACAGTAGATAGCCTCTCATGGCATGGTTGGTTTCGACCTGGCTTTTCATTAGAAGGGGCTAGCGTTCGGTTCCAAGTACTGAGTGGAAATTTATTTCTATTTGAACACGATGTTGTATGGATATTTATCCATATTTATACATAGTTAGAATTAAATATATGCATAAATATAGGCATAATTAATTTATTTCTATTTGAACACGATGTTGTATGGATATTTATCCATATTTATACATAGTTAGAATTAAATGTATGCATAAATATAGGCATTTTTATTAGTTATACAGCTGATCCCAGCCTGTGAATAGGATCACTAACCAAAGTTTCAAGGAACATCCAGACTTATGTCCCCTTTCTTTTACATAAGGTCCGCCTACATGGTATGGTTCCCGGAGTCATGCACGTTCTGCTACGAGCTGTCCTCGCTACTCCGGACCCATGATGTAAGTTGGTTCTAATATGTTTCCTTTTGGTATCCCTTGGCGATGATTTAATTTCATCCGGATTAATGTATGCATTGCTTATTGAGGAGAACGGTCTTCTCCTTCATCACTAATCCCCTCACTTCTTTCAGGATGATGATGAATCTCTCCGGCCTGCAAGAGAGGCTTTCCGCCCTTGGGTATCAAGGTTTGGAAGGAATGCTCCATCTAGAGGTCCCTATCTCCTCGGAGTGTCCTCTCTAAGGTTGGACGTCGACCCCATGGACGGGCAGGTAGGTGGGGATGAGTTTTGAGCCTTCAGCTTTGCAATTACCTGCGTCACCGACCTAGGACCCTCAAAGGATCCTGATGTTCATGTTACCTTGCATAAAACTGTGACTGCTAAAAGCAACACATTCTAGGGAAAGCCAAGGGGCTATGACGGAGCTCAAAGATATGGTGGTGAGTCGGATCCGTTCAGGAACTCGGATGACTCCCCCTACAGCCCCAGGCGTATCGAAGTAACCTCCTTCGATAAAAACAACGCATAGATATTTGCCTTACATGTTCCATAAATAGATGGTACCATAACTCTGGATGGCATAGACGTCCGCCCTCTGGGGGACCTAGAATTTACTCTCAGGTACTAGAATTCCCATTCAACGGATTCGTTCGATTGAAAGAGCATGCCTTGGTTAGGTTAGACAAGGTACCGAAGGTAACGGTATTATTTCCTAAAGGGCAGGCCCGATCTGTCTGGACCAGGATGTTGTCGGTCTGGGGGGTATGATAATTCCAAGCTCACCCCACACAATGGGGAATACGCCATATCTACAGCTGCTCTCATTGTTGCCTTGCCTATTATGGATAAATGGACAGGTCTTACTATTCAAACTGACAAAGAAGGTTCGGCCATACCGGCTCTTAAAGAGCCGGACCCCACCTCGGGGAGACCCTAGCCTCGATTTATCCCACTGAGACTTTGTTTCGGATATTCAGGAAGAACCAATCTCTGCCCTTCCAATTCGACCTACACGTTTGGTGTCTGATCGGGTTAGTTGTGGAAAATACGTTCTGTCTGAGGCCTCTATCAGACAGGAATCGAGCAGGCTGATAGTTCCTCCTGATGAGGTAAAACCCTCTTCCCTCAGGAGGAGGTGAACAAGGTTTACAAGATGATACGAGAGCAACCCAAAATTTCAGGAAAGGCGGGGCCTCACTGCCAGAAAGAAGGTCGAAGACCAAAAGCAAGCTTTCTTCAAGAAGAAGCAGAGAGTTGCCCTCTACAAAACGAACCGGGGTCACTGCCATCAATAGTCAGTTACCCACTCGACATCACAGTCTTCCTCTGATTCGTCGGCTATGCATCCGGATCCCCCTAGGTTCACTCCCTCACAATGAGGTAGTTCCGGTAGGGGAGAGACTTTACCACTTTCAAGACCATTGGACCTTCGGTCCGTGGGCTCATAGCATAATCTCTAAAGGTTTGAAGTGGAAATGGCCACAAGGTCCTCCTCCTCCACCAGTGACCCTCTCCCAGAAATCCACTCCCATCCTGAAAGAGTACACCACAGAGTTACTCAAGAAGAAAGCAATCAAACGGGACCGATCACCGAAGTTCCAAGGCCGCCTGTTCACAATTCCGAAGAAAGGATTGTCGGCATTGAGAGTGGACCGGGACCTGTCAAAGCTAAACTCTTACATTCTCTGCGGCAAGTTCCGGATGATGACTATCTCTCAGGTACGGACCTTGCTTCCCCGTGGGGCCGTCACCACCTCTGTCGATCTTACCGACGACTATTATCATGTGCCTATAGCTCGAAACTTCTCTTCTTATCTGGGTTTCCGCCTAGGCAGGAAAGCCTTTGCGTTCAAGACAGGCTCTTCAACCTCAACATTGATCCCAGGATATTCACGAAACTGGGAGAGACAGTGTTAGATTAACTCAGGAACCAAGAGATACAGATCATGGCTTGTCTGGACGGTTGGCTCATTTGGGCCCGGTCGGCCATAGAAGGCAACAGAGCTACGAAGGAAGTACTTCGATTTCTCGACAACCTGTGATTTCGGGTCAATCTCCAAAAGTCTCGCCTGCAACCATCAGGCCACTTAGAATGGTTAGACATTCAGTGGCGCCTTTCCAAGCACACGTTGTCTCTCCCTTCCAAAAAGGTAAGAGGAATAGCTTCCAAGAACAAGAATATTCTCAAACACAAACAGATGTTCAGAAGAACCTTAGAAAGTATCATTGGCCTTCTCCAATTCACTTCAATAACAAAAATTCAAAGACATCAATCGAGTTTGGAGAAAGAGAGCTACAGTACCTTTAAGAGACAAGGTCTCAAAGATCCCCTCTGTCTTGAAAATGAGACTACGCCCATGGTCCGAACCGAAGAACCTCTCCAAATCGGTTCCTCTACAATTCCCACCTCCACAAGAGACATTCCATACAGCCGTGCCTCTAAGTGGATGGGGGGATTACTCCGAACATCAGATGTTTCAGGGGTCTTGGTCACCCGCCATGAAACAGACCCATATCAATGTTCTCGAAGACATGGCAGTGTTCTTGACCCTGAAGAGACTCTCTCCTCCGAGGTCGAGCCACATCAGAGTAGTGTCAGACAGAACAGACGTGGTACACTGCGTCAACAGGGGAGGATCCAAGTCACCCAACCTGAATCGGATCCTGGTCACTATCTTCGCCTGGCCAACAGAAAAGAACTGGATCCTGTCAGTAACTCACCTTGCGGGAGTCCAGAATGTAAGAGCAGACTCACTAGCCAGGATGGAACCACTGGAGTCAGAATGGTTTCTAGACATAATTTCATTCCGGTGGATACTCAGGAACCATTAGAAGAAGGTTTATTTATTTCCCCCAGTGAATCTTCTAATGTGGCTTTTACACAAACTACGCTCCTTCTGGGGGGCAGTGGTTTTGGTACCACCTCACTGGCCAAGAACAGTTGGTTTCCTCTCCTCCTCGAGTTGAAACTCCGTCCCTTCCGGATTCCGTTCCCCAAAACTGACTCAAGTAATCCAAACTCACTGTGTCAGATTGCTCAAGGGTAGCCGAAACTCTGACTTTGTGGACTACAGGAAGATTGCAGCTCGTAGAAACGCGAACATTGAACCGGAAATCGATCTCTACATCGAATCAGACAAAAGGGACTCAACAATTCGCCAATATGATTCGGCCGTTAACAACTAGAAGATTCCCTAAGAGTTCAGACCATACTCGTATGTCTCCGAATATAGACATCTCTTTCTTGAGGTTCTTATTTGGCAAAGGCCTAACAGTTAGCACTTTAACCACCATCAAGAAAGCTTTGAAGAAGATCTTCCTTGTTGGGTTTAACATTAAGCTAGCTGATTCCTATTTCTCATCTATTCCAAAAACATGTGCTAGGCTTTGACCTTTGGTTTGGCCACAAAAGGACTCTGGTCTATGAACGTTGTCCTCAAAACTTGCGCCGGACACGGACAATGAATCCTGCTCTTATCACTCTTCTTAGGAAGACTATTTCTAACGGCTTTGGCCTCAGGTGATGGAATATCAGAACTAGCAGCTCTCTCACGAACCCGGAAAACATAGATTTCCTCCCTACAGCCGAAGAACTCCTTTCTCCAGACAATGATTTCCTAGCTAAGAAATGAGGATCCGCAAAATAGGTGCTCCCCTTGGAAGATTATTCTTCTTCCCCAGGATCTTTTCTCTGTGTTCAGTCACTACTCTCAAGGCATTTTTTAGCTAGAACTGCCAACCGCTCGTCTGGCCCCTTGGCTATCGGGGAACAAGGAGGTACTATTTCCATTCACGGCATCAGGCAACAAATCCTCTACTTCTTTAAACATACTAATCCGGAATCATTTCCCCAGGCTCATGATATACGGAAAGTAGATACCTACATCAATTACTTCTAGAACAGGGACTTTGATGATTTTTAAACAAAAAATATACGGGTTGGAAATCACCTATGGTTGTCTTACGCCACTATCTAAAGATTTTACAGGCCCTTAAATACCCGATGATGGCAGCGGGGAGCCTATTCCCTCTCCATTAATCTCGGCTTCTTCCTTTCTTCCATCTCTCCTCTTCTTCCTCCTACGCGCCACTCACACCACGTCGTCACTCTCCTGGGTAGTTCGTTAGCCCTATGATATTTGCCATGTTTAATTCCTATGGTTTAACTGTTATTGTAGTTACCGTTCCTTTAAGGTTTAGATATGCTTAGACATGTAAGGTCTGATGCCTTTTGCGATTTGACACTCAGTTGATTCCTTGTCGTCTTAGTTATTTAGCCTTACGCTCCCTATGTCATTTGGCTAGTTGGTAATTGGACGTTTCTTACATTATTATATTATATTATTGTCGTACATGGTGATTGTATGCTCCGCATTATGTTATTACTTTGTTGGGCTTGGAAGGCATTCTCTGGTACTTTTTCACCGGCCGTCACAGATCGACCCAGAAAATGGATTTTGACGAAGGAAAAATCTATTTCTGGGGAGAGACCTGTGACACCCGGTGAAACCCTTCCCAGTTATTTTTGTACGGACCCACCCTTTCCTTGCCTATGTTCTTGCAGAAGGATGACCTGGAGAGCGCGAGTAGTAGGTGTCGGTGGCGTAGCCCAACTGTATTCTCTAGGGCCTGTCACGGCCCTCCCCTTTGATGAAGGGATTATCTAAATGGAAGACAGCCTGTGAATAGTGGTTTTCCACACACCCTTGATAAATACACGACACCAACAAGGTGTTCGCGCGAGGGTTGTAACCTCTGCATTCCATGCTTTATCTTTCTCTAGTATATTTGGAAGATTTATATTAGAAAAGTATAAGAAGGACCCTTTTCACCGGGCGTCACAGGTCTCTCCCCAGAAATAGATTTTTCCTTCGTCAAAATCCCTTTATCGCCAATGTTAGAAGAATATAACCTACAACTTTAGATGAAATTCTTTTGATAATATGACCATCTCAGGATAAAGCTGACATCCTATTTAGTAAAATAATATAGAAAAAAAAACATTAAAGAGATCTATAGCATGTGGTATTTAACACAATATCTTGGACGGTACTAGAAGTCTAGTGAGCAATACCTAGTGATTTTCCAACTTGTTTTCAAAACAAACCTTCTAAACAATATATTACATTTCAAATGTCCTCCAAAAAACGAGTCTAGTTTGAAGTTTAATATTAAATATTTCTATCTACACTGCAATATACAATTCTATCTATCTGTTCACCTAGGCACTCAACCCAATTTTTGGGGGTCGTCGACACAAAAAAAAAAAAAAAAAAAAAAAAAAAAAAAAAAAAAAAAAAAAAAAAAAAAAAAACAAAGGAGGACTTTTCTTCTCTTCGCTCCTCATAATTATAAAAATGAGATCTAATTTCCTAAATTACACTGCAACCAAAAACTTTGGTAAAGTATTTTTTAATAACACATGTAGCATTCAAATATTTGTAAAGATAAATGCTGCCTGAACTTATACTGTATCTAATTTTAAATCAAATCAAAACCAAAAACGAATCAAATATTTTATAAAATAAAAAACCAACATCCAAAATTTATTAAAAGTCAACCCCTAGCTTTCTAATGCACAATGCCTACTTATAGAAATAGAAACCAGGACACATCTACGAATATATTAAAAGACACTAAAATGAATTTCTAAAAAGTATCAACTTACCGAAAAACTGAAAACCGATGGCTACACCTCCTTTTGTCTTATATGCAATACCTGGCCGTACACTATATGTATCTTCCTCTGGAACTGTAAATGGAAAAGGTTCAAATGATTATTTTTGTGTGCGTGTATATATATATATATATATATATATATATATATATATATATATATATATATATATATATATATATATACCGTATTTCGCGTGTCATAAGACGCTACACTCGTAAGACAAACCCTTAAATCAGCAAAGCAGTTTTAGGAAAAAAATGAGGATTTTACAAAGTATCTTAGCAGCAATTCCTGGTCAGTGTGATTTTTGTTTGGCACAGTAAATTTCCATATATTGGTTGCATTACTAAAGGATCAAGTTATTATTAATCAGTTGCCTGCCGGTTATCCCAATTTTATTATATTTTCACATACGAAACCTCTAAACCTATCATAGTTGCTACCACAACTACACGTTTAGTATTTGCTGTTTGGTGTTTCAAGTATTGTTTACTTGAACGCAGTGCTGCCAATGTTCTTCATCTACTTCTGGTAAAGAGGTAAAATTCCAGTAATATTTCCCAAATTCCTCATAGAGCTTACACATTTTCACACAAAATTAGTTATTGATCAAGGAAGTCTCTAGAAATTCATCTGAGTGGAATACTTTTGCTAATGTATGGGACTCTATGTCTAGTTACTTTTCTTCTAACTTGGTAACACTGCACTCAACTAACAGATGTTTTTACCAAGTTCGTATTCAACAACGGTTTGTTTGTATTATTTTGGAACTCATGCAACAAAATCGTTATCAAAATAGTGCTTTATTACAAAATATTAACAAAATAGATAAATACTACATAAACAACTAATGTGGCACAGCGTTGTCTGCTAGGAGACCACCAGTTGGCATGTTTGCTTGAAGAAGGGGGTTGGCGAGTCATCGACTGATTACCAAAATAAACAAATAACTTTATATATATATATATATATATATATATATATATATATATATATATATATATATATATATATATATATATATATATATATATATATATATATATACTGTATATATATATACATATACATATATATATATATATATATATATATATATATATATATATATATATATATATATATATATATATATATATATATATATATATATACATCTACATCCGAATTTTCCAACATCCGAAGTAAGATTCGAGCAATTTTTCGACTCTACACTCGAATTTTATTTCGACGCACGAAGTAAGCAATTTTCGTCGTACCAGTTGTATCCGAATTTTTCGACACGCGAAGTACAATTCGAACACGTTCCTACTCTACACCCAAATTTTTTTTCGACACCCGAAGTAAACAATACCCGTACACGTAGATGGTACTCATAGCGCCGGATGTATTTTTTATTTCCTCCGATAGAAGGCAGCACTTCGACCTCAGAGGGACCCTCAATTAGCGTGGCTTGGGTCCTTCCTCTGTTCTCGTCGGCTTCGTGTGGTTGTGCCCTGTGCGTTCTGCTATTAACTGTGTTTTAATCGTGATTTTTTACGTTCATCCCTTTACGGTATTTTACGTAAATCATGGGTCCTAAAAGGCTTAATTTCGCAAGTGGTAGTGGTAGTGGTGAGAAAAGGAAGAAGGAAATGCTTTCTTTAGAAGTAAAGCAAGGAATTATTGAAAAGCATGAGCGTGGCATCCGCGTGAGTGAACTTGCAAAAGAATATGGCCGAAACATGTCGACGATCTCGACAATCTTGAAACAGAGAGAGTGAAAGTGATTAAAATTAATCATCAAAAAGAAAAAAAGAAAATGTAAAAAAAAATATAAAATATAAAAATAAAAAAAAAATAAATAAGCTAAGTTAGGTTAAAGTTCACTTAGTGTAAGTTAGAATAAGTTACGGTAGTATACATAGTCACCCTCTCTACCTCCGTCTCCTCTCTGCGTAGCAAGACAGACACCTGCGCTGGACTTTTAAGGTAAAGTGACGCTAAAAACCCGTTTCTTATTTATTATTTCTTTATAAATATTCTTTTTTACATGTCTATTATCTAATTTAGTGTGCATTATTGTCATGTGTAATTATGTGTAGTAATTTATTAAGGAGTTATCATAGGTTTTTGGGCTCAACACGGATTAATCCTAATTCAATGTATTCTTATGGGAAAATTCGTTTCGACAACCGAACATTTTCGACACCCGAAGTCGGTTGTGGAATGGATTAAATTCGTATGTAGAGGTACCACTGTATATATAAATATATATACAGTATATGTATAATATATATATACAAAAATATATATGAATTATATATATATATATATATATATATATATATATATATATATATATATATATATATATATATATATATATATATATATATATATATATATATATATATATATATATATATATATATACAGTGAGCCCTCGTTTATCGTGGTAGATAGGTTCCAGACCCGACCGCGATAGGTGAAAATCCGCGTAGTAGTGACACCATATTTACGTATTTATTTAACATGTATATTCAGACTTTTAAAACCTTCCCTTGTACGTAGTACTGTTAACAAACTACCCTTTAATGTACAGAACACTAAAACAGGCACAAATATTAAAGGCGATTTTATATCATGCGTTTCCTAAACACGCCAAAAAGCACGATAAAAAATGGCAACCAATGTTTTGTTTACGTTTATCTCTGATCATAATGAAGAAACAAACGCATTTACACATCTGTGTATAGGTTAGTTTTTGCATCGATTATATTGATTATTCAGTACAGTATGTTGATTTTGTTATTACCAATGTTTTACAGTACTTAATTTTTCTTAGGACTTCCAAATGAAATGTTTTTCTTTATGACGCCGCCGTTTCAGGCGGCGTCATACAGTACACTCAGTAAACAAACGAAGGCATTTAACGCGCATGATGAAAATGATAAATAATGATATTACAGTAAAAGCTTTTAGAAAATATGTTATTACAAATATTATTTACCGTATCTATATAAAATCATACAGTACATACGTAGCAAAGCAGGAAAACAATTTACGAGAGAGAGAGAGAGAGAGAGAGAGAGAGAGAGAGAGAGAGAGAGAGAGAGAGAGAGAGAGAGAGAGAGAGTTGTTTTATGTACGTAAATGTATATTTTAAACAAAAAAATATGATAGGTTATAACATGTATATTCAGACTTTTAAAACCTTCCCTTTAACTTAATGCATACTAAACTAAAACAGGCACAAATATTAAAATGTTAGAATATTAAAGTAAAACATGTATAAAAAAAAATAAAGATTGTTACTGTACTCACCACGTAAGAAGTTGAAGAAAAACTTGAATGATGATGGCGATGAATTTGCTGCACAGTAGAAATGATGATGATGAAGCTGATGATGTCTTCTACTGTGCAGCCAAGGATAGTATTTTACGTCTCTTCAGACAGAGGTGTCTTTCCTGGGACACCTCTTCAACTTTTTCCTGGGACACTTCTTCAATTTCTTCCGAAGGCGTAGTAGCAGGAGGAACTGGCTCTTTTTTGCGAGGCTGGAAGAACATTGTGATCGGAAGTTGCTGCCGCTGCTTCTTTTTTCTGTAGGGAGTCATGATGTCATCGATCTTGTTGCAGAATTGCATAGACCGAACCATATCCTCATCCCACTCTTGCGACATTTCTTTCACCTTCTTCACATGGTTGCAGAGCTTGGCAAGCCGTTCTAATGTTAAGCCCGTTTCTTCGACATTTTCTTGGGTCTCTTCCTGCGTTTCACTGTCTTCTTCACTGGCCGATTTCGTCAGGTCTTCTAGGTCTGCGTCAGTTAGCGGCTGGGAATGGCAGTCCAACAACTCGTCGACGTCTTCAGTCGTCATGTTGCCAAACCCGTCACCTCCAATTATCGCAGCCAACTGCACAGATTTGTGTATTGCAGAGTGTTGAATTTCAGACGGTGTAAATCCCTCGTCATCGTAAACAATCTGGGGCCACAACTTCTTCCAGCTCGCATTAACAGTAGCAGGTTTCATTTCTTGCAGTGCCTTCTGGATGTTCTGCAGGCACGTGGCTATTGTGTACAGTACTTCCGCCAGTACGCCTTCAAATTGAAATTTTCATCTCCACCTTCTTGGGCAGCATCCACACACGCAACGAGGTCCACCAAGGTATTCTTCGTGTAGAGGGCCTTGAACGCCCTGATAACCCCCTGGTCCATCGGTTGAATTAATGAAGTGGTGTTGGGTGGCAGGAACTCAACCTGAATGCCCTCATGCGACAGGTCAGTTGCGTGTCCACCAGCGTTATCCATAAGGAGAAGGATCTTAAATGGCAATCCCTTCTCTACGAGATATTTGCTGACTTGCGGGATAAAACACTGGTGGAACCAGTTGGAGGTCAGCATCTTCGTAATCCATGCTTTTTGATTATGCATCCAGTACACGGGAAAGAGATTCTTTTTATTTTTCAAAGCGCGAGGATTTTTCGACTTGTAAATAAGCCCCGGCTTTAGCAAAAATCCGGCAGCATTGCCACACATCACGAGGGTAACACGATCTTTGAATGCTTTAAAGCCAGAGGCTTTGGCTTCTTCTTTGAACAGGAAAGTTCGCGACGGCATTCTCTTCCAAAACAAGCCGGTCTCATCCATATTAAACACTTGTTCCGGCTTGTATCCACCTTCAGCGATAATGTTCTTGAACGTCTCGTTCGCGTAAGTTTCAGCAGTGGCAGTGTCAGCGGAAGCAGCCTCGCCATGCAGGGAAACGCTTTTCAGGCCGAAGCGTTTCTGAAACTTCGCGAACCATCCTTTGCTGGCGGAAAAACGTTGTTTCTGAGGCTGGGAATCATTGGATGTCCCTAGTTGAGGTTCATCTACATCATCTTCTACTTCAGCATGGTCGCCATCGTCGTCTTGAGGTTCCTTTGCCGCAAAATTCTCATACAAGCTCAAAGCCTTGGTTCGGATGGTGTTCGTATCCAAGGCTATGTTCTTCTTCCGGCAGTCGGCAATCCACACTGCTAAAGCACCTTCCATGCGTACGATCGTTTTATTACGTGTGGTAATGACTCGCTTCGCTGATCTGCTAAAGGTGATGGCAGCCGTCTTTCTAATGTTCCCCTCGTCCTTCTTGATGTAGCGAACGGTGGATTCGTTCACTCCAAAATGGCGGGCTGCGGCCGCGTAACTTCTGCCTTCTTTTAACATATCGAGAAGCGTCACCTTCTCAGCAATCGTCATCATCTTTCGGTGGCGTTTAGGCTCACTACCAGCCTTAGCAGAAGCAGAATGCTTGGGAGCCATTGTACAGTAGGGGTTAATCAGAAAGTTCAACAAAAAGTTCAACTTAAAAGAGTCACGCACAGCACAGATTAAAGTTCACAATAACGTAGCAGCATCTACACGGCGAGAGAGCGGCGAACGAAGTGGCCGCGAAAAGATGCTGGAGGTTGGAGAAGCGGTCAAAACACCAATCACAGGCTAGATTACAAAACTTGGGTTCTGATTCGTCATCTATCAGCGCTTGAACCAATCACAATCCGTCTTACATGCTACGTAGTAGTTACCAATTCAAATACAAGGTACTACGTATACAGCTTTATGTACGCTATTTTACGCTTGTTTTGTTGTAGGATATGTACGCTTATTCGAGATGTGATTTTTACAACAAAGAATATTATTGGATGCAGTACTACGTACGTATACATACAAAAGATTCATGGAAAAGATGCACATCCATTACATTTGTAGTAGTAGCCATCAGCAGCCTTACACCATTCAAATACGGTATGACTGCATCTGATTTGCGTTTCATGTTCGATTTAATTTTACTACGTACTGTATACTGAATTATCGTATGATCACATTCTCTTTTCGTGTTTTATTTCTTTCTGTACTGAATTAAATGTCATATGTAATGCAATGAACCATCAGTAAGAGCAGATATTACTAATTACAGTATTAATGGAATTAACGAAATACGTATTTGGGGTCTTCATATATCGCGGTATTTTCGAAATTTAAGGAAAATCCGCGATATGTGTATATATATGCGTTATGAAAAAAATCCGCGAAGTGGTGAATCCGCGATGGTCGAACCGCGAAGTAGCGAGGGCTCACTGTGTGTGTGTGTATATATATATATATATATATATATATATATATATATATATATATATATATATATATATATATATATATATATATATATATACTGTACAGTAGGGTCCCGAATTATGCGAGAATTTTGTCGATGAAAGGCCTCGTGTAATTGGAAATTCGTATATTTCGAAACACATCATGGCGGCAAACAGCAACCTACCCGTCAATTTTTTTTCACTCCATTTCTAGCTTTCTAGCTATATATACACAGTGTGTGTGTATGTATGTATGTATGTATATATTATATATATATAAAACATATATATATATATATATATATATATATATATATATATATATATATATATATATATATATATATATATATACTGTAGCTTTTATCTTAACAATACTGAAAGAAATCCTTCTTATAGATTTTTTTATGAAATACTGTACAAAATTTCTTTTATGGATAAATAAAACAATCAAAAGTTGTTAAAGTTTTGATAATTTTCTATGACTGTAGTATTTACTTCTGTACTATGCATAGCTTACTGTTTTCAGTATTTTCCGAATGATGTAGAATTATTTCCTATAGATACAAAAAACAAAAAAGGGTTTTTAAGGTTTGATACAGTATCTAGCAATAGTTAAAAATTACAGTATAGTACTGCATATCCATGATGACACTCCCACACGTAAACACGGCCACTAGGCGCAAGTGTGCACTAGGCTGCTGTAAGATAATCTACCGTAATTTTCTGCCAGAAAACATCTAAGCGTCCCCCCTGGACCAGGTTGCCGCTAACATACCGTCACGCTTTTTTTGCCCTGAGCGGTCATTTCACTAATGATAATTTTTCAAAGTTAATATCATTTCTTTATGCTTATAATTCGTAATTATAGTTAAAAGTAGGGATATTAATTAAATGGTTGAGTAAAAAAAAACAATTAATACTACTATTATTTCATTTCAAATGGCTTCATAATACTGAATATTCTAATGGGTTCTTTTTATCTTCAATCGTAAATCTTACGCCTGGATAAGCAACAAAAGGAAAGGGATAAGTCTCTCCCCTCTCTCTCTCTCTCTCTCTCTCTCTTCATATCGTTTCCTGTATATATTTCAAATATGTTCGTCATACATTTGTACATTATTTATCCACTTTACTCTCTCTCTCTCTCTCTCTCTCTCTCTCTCTCTCTCTCTCTCTCTCTCTCTCTCTCTCTCTCTCTCTCTGTCGGCGTTTCCTTTCCCTTTATAGTTTTGTGAAATTTCGTTGTCCAGTCATTCGGTAATGAGAAGTCATTTTCGCTTTCGGCATCGAAAGAAAACTTTGTTTCTTCAATATACTCATCACTGGAGGATTCAGAACTAGTGCTCTCATTATCAAACAGGTTATCATTATCAAATTCCTCAACAAGAATATAATTTATTTCATCTAAAGAAATAACCTTCCTCTTTAGACCGTTCATTACAAAAGGAACAACAAATAACCACTTGTGCATGAACGCCCGAGCGCACTGATAGGAAACCAGTTTTCCAACATCAAGCTACCTTCAGAAAAATAGTTGCCAGACATCATATAAGTTTCTATTCACAGTCCCCATATGCTGAGAGTGTTGCCAAGTGGTGATCCTATACTTACTATACGAGTAAACGTAATATCACGAGACTGACGGCTTGTAAAAGGCAATTAACCCTGGAACGGTACGGTGGGTCGTTCGCGACCCCGAACGTAAAAAAAAAACAGGTTTTTCTCACGTGACTCACCCCCGTGACTGAATTTGTGGGTGATCGACCTGCAGTAGGTGTCTCGCCTACACGCTCTAGTAGTGTCCAGATGTGCATTGCTGTAGCTGTACTCCTTCCCCGATTTCTGAGACGCGTCGGGGTCGAGCGCGACCGAGTTTACCCTTCTAAGGTAATTTGCATAATTATCAAAGTTATTACGTATTATGAAATTGTCGTAGAATGGTGCAACTTGTATAGGTTATCAGTTGTGGAAAGTCTTGGTGGATTGTTTGGCTACCATGTGCATGATTTTTTTTTTAGTTAAAATGTCGTTCATCACCACGAGGACCATTTTACCGCGAGTGCCCCTTTTTCATTTTTTTTTCATTTTTTTGCCAAGTCATTTTTCCGTAAGATATTGCCAAACAGTGTCGTAAAACTTTTGCTTTTTTAGTGTTGGAAAGTGTGTCTAGATGATCTGGCTACCCATGCGTGACTTTGTTTTTGTCAGATACGACGTAGTTATTGGTATATTGAGTATTTAACTGCGGTTGCCAATTTCTGTATTTTTCAATATATGTAAAAATTTACTACGTAGTAAGGAATTGCCGTATATTATTGATTTTTTTTTCATGTTTATGTGTTAGAAAGTGTGCCTTGATGGTTGGGCTAACACGTGCATGTCTTTTTTTTTATCTGAGATGCCGTATATTAGAATGTTGGGCATTTTACCGCGAGTGCCCCTTTTTCATTTTTTTTCATTTTTTTGCCAAGTCATTTTTTCGTAAGATATTGCCAAATAGTATCGTAAAACTTTTGCTTTTTTAGTGTTGGAAAGTGTGTCTAGATGATCTGGCTACCCATGCGTGACTTTGTTTTTGTCAGATACGACGTAGTTATTGGTATATTGGGTATTTAACTGCGGTTGCCAATTTCTGTTTTTTTTCAATATTTGTAAAAATTTACTACGTAGTAAGGAATTGCCGTATATAATTGATTTTTTTTTCATGTTTATGTGTTAGAAAGTGTGCCTTGATGGTTGGGCTAACACGTGCATGTCTTTTTTTTTTTATCTGAGATGCCGTATATTAGAATGTTGGGCATTTTTCCGCGAGTGCCCCTTTTTATCTGTTTTGCATTTTTTTGCTTAGTCATGTTACTGTAAGGAATTGGCAAGTAGTGTCGCAAAACTTATATTTTTATAGTGTTGGAAAGTGTTTCTAGATGATCTGGCTACCCATGCCTATCTTTTTTTTAGCCAGATATAGCGTATATATAGGTATGTGTTCGATTTTCCTGTGATTGCCATATTTTCGTTTTTTTCCCATTTCTTTCAAAATTACTACGTACTAAGGAAATATCACAGAGTAATGATTCATTTAGATGTTTATTTGTCGGAAAATGTGCCTTGATGGTTTGCCTAGCACGTGGCTGAAATTTTTTTTTCTGAAATGCGTATAATAAAATGTTGGCCATTTTTCCGCGAATGCCCCTTTTTATTTGTTTTTCATTTTTTTACTTAGTCATGTTACCGTAAGGAAATGGCAAGAAGTGTCGCAAAACTTATATTTTTATAATGTTGGAAAGTGTTTCTGGATGATCTGGCTACCCATGCCTATCTTCTTTTTTAGCCAGATGTGGCGTATATATAGGTATGTGTTCGATTTTCCTGTGATTGCCATTTTTTCGCTTTTTCCCATTTCTTTCAAAATTACTACGTACTAAGGAACTATCACAGAGTAATGAGTGATTCATTTATATGTTTATTTGTCGGAAAATGTATCTTGATGGTTTGCCTAGCACGTGGCTGAAATTTTTTTTTTCTGAAATGCCATATATTAGAATGGCCATTTTTCCGTGAGTGCCCCTTTTTATTTGTTTTGCATTTTTTTGCTTAGTCATGTTACTGTAAGGAATTGGCAAGTAGTGTCGCAAAACTTATAATTTTATAGTGTTGGAAAGTGTTTCTAGATGATCTTGCTACCCATGCCTATCTTTTTTTTTAGCCAGATATGGCGTATATATAGGTATGTGTTCGATTTTCCTGCGATTGCCACTTTTTCGTTTTTTCCCATCTCTTTCAAAATTACAACGTACTAAGGAACTATCACAGAGTAATGATTCCTCTAGATGTTTATTTGTCGGAAAATTTTGTGTACTTCTTTTTTGATTGAATATCATCAAATTTTTTTAGCTAAAATATTATATTGTTTTACATTTTTTTTTTCGATTTCATTTCCCTTCAAAAAATTTTTTTTGAGTCAGAATTTTAATTTTATAGTCGTAAAATAATCGACAATTATCCAGCAACCCACCATACAATTTTTATGCATATCCAAGAATAATTAGATTAGTAAATAACACCTTGAAATTGACATACCCTTCTTACATTTCAAGTGGCAGATTAGGGAGTCTGAGTCAGTGTGGTTGGCGGCCATTTTGTGGACATATCCGAAGCGTAAGTTGCCCTATATATATATATTCTTGTTCCCTATAGAATTTGTGATATTTTGGTATATTTTTACCTGCATAAATATCATATTATATATTAAATATATGTATTTTTTTACGAAATTTCTAAGTACTCAAAAAATTACCTTTAGATATGGCCCCTGATATAAATGTAATTTACAAAATAATGAAGATTTTTTTTACATATTTATATTTTAGGATAACATATGTTTATTCCCTAAAAAAATTAGCCACTTCCTATTTCATTTGGGTACCCAAAAAAGTTCATGAAATTTGGACAAATTTTTTTGGCCAAAAAAAGTTACCCTTTTTTTCTCATTTCAGATCTTCACCTCCATGGGTCTGACTTCATCCAAAATACATCAAGATGTGTCCTAAACATTCAAGAATCAATTCCTAAAAGGATTTGTGTGTATATGTATCAACTTTTTTTTATGAATTTTTATGTAAGGTCTTTTTTCTTTTCTACTTAATTTTTAAAAATATTTATAATAAATAGTTTTTCTGCAGATGAGTAGTATTTATCTTTACAGTTGTTTTAAGCATTCTTTAAAGTTTTTTTTGGCAAAAGAAAAAAGGAGGTTACTGCAAAAACTGATTTTTCAGGAATTTTTTTTGGCGTCGGGGTTGCTCGCGTCCGAGTATACCCTTAAAGGGGTGTCCGAGGAGCGTACCTATCCAGGGTTAAAGTCATGAACGGAATATACAGTTGAAGGCGGTACCGAGTAGATCGTGGTGAACGGTTTATCACGTGGGTGACGCTTAACAGGTTAAAAAAACATTTTATATAGTTCGGTATTTTCTCTATCCATCCTCTCCCAGAAAACCTTCAAATGTGAATTATCGGAATGTGTGCAGATCTTGACAGTGCGATAACTAGTTAGCGACTGAGAATAAAAAAAATAAAAAGCCCGATTGACGATGCTGATGAAGAGGATATCGAATACCGATTTTTCCCTAATTGATTTTTTCTACGTTCTGTCTAATCCAATGTACAGTACATTCTTACGTAAAGGGCGAACCCCAACATTTCTTGATGCTGCTACACTTTAATTATAGATATTTTACCACCTATTTATAATCTTTATTTATAATAACATCTTTAGTAAAAGCTCTTCAATATCACTTTCAGGAGTAAATGCGTTTATGATCGACGATGAAACGTAAAAAAAAACGTTTTCCTTTTAAGGAGGCGTTTTTTTAGGAAAAAAAAAAACACGAAACAAAATTGCTCATATTTCATTTATTTTGATTTTCTAAGGATAAATAAAACAACATTAATTATAATATTATTATTGCATAGTACCTGGTAAGATATCTTTTGCCGCAAAAGTTAACCTATAGACAGATGTTAAAATTGGTTAGCGAGTTCGTTATGATCGGCGATGGAACGTACTAAACAAAGTAATGGGTTTGGTTGTAGTGACATGTTTGGCAGTAGCATGATATAAAATAGTCTTTATTTAAATTAATTTTTGGTTTCAAAAGTACTATATAAAAGAATTTCAAACAATTTAGATGAAACGCAGCACAACGCACTACTACTGGATGATAGCGGTAGTCTTGCACACGGAAGCAACAAAGGTGTTCCCATGACGATGCTGTTCTGTTGATTTTTTTTGGAAACTTTTCAATATTTCAAATGCCACTGTTGATTTTGATGGTTTTTAATTTAAAGTTTAATGAATAAGGATTTTTCTCCATAATCACAACGTAAGTATAAAAATTAATTAGTACAAATATGGAATATTATACATATAGGTGTTGGACAGTTAGGCTAGCCTAGCGACAAGTTCACACAACAGATGGGCAAACCTCAACATTTTTCATCCAAAACTAGTCTTAAAATGTTTGAACAGAAATCTTTCTCTCACATTCTCCCCCCCCCCCTTCTCACACATCGGGGAACCATCACCCCCCAATACAATTAAGAAAACAATAGATTTCCTACGCTTCGCGGTGCTTGACTCGCGGATTTAGAATGCTCCTCGCAGATACAGGAAATTTAATTTTTAAAAACTATCGATCGCGTAATTGAGGAATCGCGTAATTAGAACACGTGTCATTCGGGACCCTACTGTATGTATGTATGTATGTATGTATGTATATATATATATATATATATATATATATATATATATATATATATATATATATATATATATATATATATATATATATATATATTTAAAATGATAATCAACAACTAATCATCCTTAGGGTTCAGCCACACCGTGCGCAATGAGCGTCGCGGTGGAGGCATGACTTGGGCGGCAGGCCAGCTTCAAAATGTTTCGTGGCAACACCGGAACCGCCACATCTCTCTTGCTACTTCACTCCCACCAGTCAAAGGTAGCCTTCCTCGCAAACATGACGATGGTGTTTGAGTAGGAAATTAATGTGGAGAATTTATTTTTTTATTTAAATGTTCGAGTGGGAACTTAGTCCAGGAAAGTCTCCCTACGTCAGTTACTCAAAGATAAACAGGTGAGGATAATGAACACTTACAACGGGGCACAAACTTTACTGCCGCAGTTTACTAACCATCACTCTTAAATACTAAAGGGGGAAATTTCATTCTGTCCAGAAGCCAGAGAACTCCACACGTGAAAATAAAAGTAATTCGATGGCCTACTCTAGCTTTGTCAGGTCTATAGTCATCTTGCACTCTCAGGCTCTGCTTCGACTCCGTCCCAGTGACCCCAGTGAGATGCTGGGCAGGTATCTTACGTTAATGTAATTAGAGATAATAATAAAAATGGGAGCAGTGATGTTAAGTAAAGTTTAAAAGTTTAAAGATATGGATTTTTACCTTCGAAGCAGATATTCAATAATAAGTCGCTCGCTAACACACCCTTTCTCAAGTTACTTACTCCTTTCAAATATCGGGTATTCTGTCCCATGATCAAATATTCATAATAGGCATATTGAAATAAATGAGGGAGTAAAAATACGTAAGAGGTTTAACTAACCTAATATTGATTTATCATACAAAGTTACATTAAAGTAAATGAACATCTAAACAACACAAAACGTAACAAAAAGAAATGCAAATTAAATAAAAATATGATTGATTAGACTCATGGTCTTCTACAATAATTAATAATCAGAATTGGGCTGGACACATGGCCCATGTGACCCAGAGACTGTGGTAGTCTCAAAAGCAAAAAATAATATCGAAAAAATATACACACAATCCCACCGCACAGTCCGAAGTATGTAATAGCCAGATAACCTACTCAAGAAGTTAAAATTAGTCTAAACTAAAAATGGGGGAAAACTAAATGGCCACATTTCTATTACTTGCACTCCTTGGAATACTGTCCTTTGCCCTTCAACGGCTGTTGACCGGAACATTGCACAAGTTGGCACTTTGCACTCTTGACTGACTCACCCCAAGAATCCTCGTTTGTGGTAGTAGGGTTTCCCAAGTTCCACTCCTTCACTGTCTCAAGCCGACAGGACTCCTGTGTGAGTCAAGTTTTGGGAGAGGGGGTGGGGGTGAGCCAGAGGTGTACGGGTTCACTGACCAGGGCGGTTAGCTGGTCGACACTACGGCTTACGAACGAATGGGGTTAGGTTAGTGTTGAGAGGGATCACCTCGCTTTACCTTTCCAGACAGGTGACGGCCATGATGCGCAGGGTAATCCAGTTGAGGTGCCATATCGGGATTTTAAGACAGGACAATATATTGCTGCAAGGAGTGCATAGGAGGCAGGATTTTGTATAAATACTTTAGAGAAATCTTGCTGCTCTAAGGGATTTATATATACAATAATCCTACCAATTCTGGCTTGCTAAAAATTAATAATTAAAATGAGAAATAGCAATGCGCTGGTGCGATGGGCAAACATCTTAAAATTAACAAACCTTACTTGTTATTGAGAAATAAAAGATGCATTAAAGTTAGCTGCATTAGAAATTATATTTAAATCAGTTTAATAATTTATCTCGACCCACGTAGTTTAAGGAAAGAACCAACATACGCCGGGATAAGGCCTTTGCACTGTGTGTATCTACGCTGTGATGTCACGAGCATGGCGTGCGCTACTGTCAACAGATATAGTAGATTTAAAATAGTCCTCCCAATGTTTCGATAAAGAAAACTTAATGTAGGAGAGAACGTTTAAGGGGTAGCTACAGTATTATTAGGAGAGTCAAAAATACAAATGAAAGAAGAAGAGTAAAGAAAAATTCTTCACAATTACTTCAGATTGAAAATCTTTGTTTTAAACTGAACAATAGATTATACAAATTTGGATTCACGATTTTAAAAAGAGAAGGGAAAATAAGATGCCAGTCTTGTTTGTACGACGACAGATTTAATGAATATATCCGTATTTCACAAGTCTTTTGATTCTTTGTTGGCAACATCCTTCCTGGATTCAGGCTCAAAAAACAAACGTCGAACTATAGACAACCTCAACCTCTCTTACCAGCCATTATAATTGCTTCAAATATGATAAAGTTCTCGAAAAATCATTGTCCTTTATATTCCAGAATTAACTAGATTTGCATAAGATATATTGTTTAAAGGTAAAAACTATTTTCTGGGTCGACCTGTGGCGGCCGGTGAAAAGGGGTCCTTCTAATACACTTTTCTGATAAAATCTTCCAATTATACCAGAGAAAGATAAAAGCATGGAATGCAGAGGTTACTACCCTCGCGCGAGCACCTTGTGGGTGTCGTGTATAAAGCAAAGGCGCGTGAAAGCCACTATTCACAGGCTGTCTTCCATTTAGTTAATTCCTTCGTCAAAGGGATGGGCCGATACAGAGGCACCAGCCAAGCTACCAGAGCCACGCCACCCACGCCCCGACGCGAGCGCCGTCTGAACATCATCCTTCTATTTGGACTTGCTCGAGTGTGTGTTTATTGTTGTGCTCTCGGCTTTTTTCACTCTTGTGGATTTATTTCGTCATGACCGAAGCTCCATCTTCACCCATTCCAATGTTAAGTACCATAGTTTGTTTTGACAGCTTTTTGTAGTACCAGGCTTTTGTCATCTACCCAGTATAGTCTGTTTTATCACTACCGTCTGGGCCCGTCCGCGTCCTCGGCGGCCATTGTTTGTTCCCTTGTCTTGCTGGGAGTTCATCTTAGTCTTGCCCGTTTGGTACTCTGTCACTTAGGTTCTTGGTTAAGTCCCTGGCCTTATGCCTTTTTGAACCATCATTATTATTATCGTTATTATTCCCATGGTACTTTTTGCTAGCAAGTCCAATCTGTGAACAAGAATAACGTTCTAGCTTTATTATAGTTTAGTACCCGCCCACCGAGGCGTTCGTCAGTCGACTATTTCCCTTTAATTTAGGTTTTAGCAGACGTTATTCTTCGTTCGTAGTCTTGTTTTTGATGTTACAATTTTATTATTATACGCTTATAATAGTGTTGTGTGCTTATTAGGTCCTGATTTTGTAACCACGGGAGCGAGAGATTGGAGTTCCCGTTTTCTGTTCTCAGTCACGAGTTACCCCTTTCTCTCGTTTTCTTTCTTAGCCTCAGGTGGGTGAGCGGATTTCCCGTTTTCCGTTTTGTGCGTTCAACGTGTTCTCCCTCCCCCACCTCTATCTCTAAGGGTGTATGATAGCTTACGAGTTATTTAGTTTATGGTTACTATTCAATAGTTAGCGTTATTTAATAGGTCCCGAGTTCCGTCCTCTCCCTGTTACGGCTTGGGAGTAGTTCTGAACATTTTTCCACTCCGCCTTGAGTTCTACTCCGCCATGAGGGATTCTCAATGAGTTTGGAACTATTGTTATATATATAGTTTAAATACAACCCTCTGGGACGGCCTTCATATTGTTTAGATACGACCCTCCGGTGGCCCTTACTCCGGTCTCAGGCCACGGCCATATCCACACAAATATCCATTGTTATTCACAATTGAGTTATTATTCACAATTGAATTATTCAGGACCTTTCATCGACCTCCGGCTTCACCGGAGATTGCCAATACGCTTAACTCTTATATTAGCCTCTATTTTATATATATATATATATATATATATATATATATATATATATATATATATATATATATATATATATATATATATATATATATATATATATATACATATAAGAAATTAAATGGTGTTTAAATAGGTTGCAAAGCACATAAATGCGTAGGTCTACCCACTATTTTATTACCATGCATTTGCAGTTGATTATCATATCTTATTTTTGCTCTCCGAAACACCTCCCCAATAAAGTTTTGATTAGTCATGGCTGGAAACTAACAACTGAACAACTGAAAAATGGTGTAATCTTGGGTGAAGACGCTCGAAACCGCTGCAGTTTTTTAAAACATGAAACATAAGTCTGGCGGCAGCTGCAGCGGTTGGAGGCTTCTCGGGCCTCCCATGTGGCCATCCGCATACAATACCTTACGTTTCAATTTGGCGCGGGAAACTCTTCCCTCTAACCGCAACGCTAGTCGCGCCTGGTGTGGCCGAGCCCTTAGGTCTTATAAGCAATACCAGCCCATAAACAGTAAGTATCTTTAATATGAAGGATATATTAGTGAATATTTTAAGATAAGAAAATACTTGGATACTCCAAAATTAATTATCTTATTTGACAGCCAATATGATGCTCTTTTTCCAAATATTGTGGCTAAAAAAATCCCCAAGCGGCTTATAATCGCATGTAAAGTATGAAACCTCCTGTAGGCCTAGGCTAATCTTCTCTACGCTCACTAAACCAGCTTACGCTCAGTACTTTTACCTGTTCTAAACTACATACTGTATATTTTTATTTCAATTTATTGCTAGTATTACTGTATTATTGAGTGCGCTTTAAAAATGAATTCGTAAAAAATTAAAGTAATATAATCTGAAATGCTGTGACTTGCAGTTTTTTATAAACATCAGCTGATCAGCGGTCTGACTTACCGGCAATGCCATCTGTTGGCAGAGAATAAAACTACAGTATGATTGTTGCCATCGCTGCCGGCAGGATGTATGAGCCAGTACTGTACGACCTACGACATTTTGATTAAATTAGCAAATTTGTACAACTTTTTACTCCATATGTACATCATTTTCAATAAATTGTTGATTTTCTAATAATTGTAATACATTTTGAAGGTTTATTGTCAATTGATTACTCAGTACGGTTTACTTGTATTTTAAGTGTAGTGGCAGAATGCTTTTAAAAAGTATTCTACTTTACCTTAGGTTTTGCTTTATGCACTTGCTTGCTTTATTTTTGTTGCCAATGTTTTGTTATTTTTGTGATTGCTTTGCATGCCTATAATAAAAGCTTGGTTATTTCCTGCTATTGAGATGTTTTGTGTATGCTTATTGGTTTCTATACTGCCAAATTGCTTTTATTGTTATTATTATTATAATTACTAATACTACTACTGTACTACTATTAGAGTTGAGCCTCTTTTTACGCGAGTTCTCTCTTCGCAATTTCTCTTACACGAGACGCAGAGAACAGCCATACCTAATAAATAAAAAATCACATATTTAGGATAAAAACTCTCGCGGCGCGATGATTTCAAATAGCCCATGCTCCTTTACAATGGGCGTGCTTCACACCACTTACCTCTCTCTTCACCCAGCTCATCTTAGCTCTCACTGTACACTGTACTGTATATCCAATTACTATAGTAAAAAATTATAACTATATTTGAAATAAACTGGATTTTGATTAAACTGGTGTTTCACTTAACTGTATAAAAACACCATCATCATCTCCTACGCCTCTTGATGCAAAAGACCCCTGTTAGATTTCTACAGTTGTCTCGAGCTTTTAATTTAATACTTGTCCATTCATCATGTACTTCACGCTTCAGAGTCCTCAGCCATGTAGGTCTGGGCCTTACAACTCTTCTAGTGCCTTGTGGAGCCCATTTGAAAGTTTGGTGAACTAATCAATCTTGGGGAGTGCGAAGAGCATGCCCAAACCATCTCCATCTATCCGTCATCATAATCTCATCCACATATGGCCCTCAAGTAGTCTCTCTTACATTTTCATTTCCAATCCTGTTCTGCCATTCAACTCCAAATATCCTTCAAAGGGATTTATTCTCAAATCTACTAAATCTCTTGGAGATTGTTTCACTGTCATACTATGACTCATGTCCATACAATTACACAGATCTCACTAAATTGATATATACTCTGATTTTTATATGTAATTTCAGATGATTTGATTTCCAAATTTTACTTAACCTAGCTATTGTCTGATTTGCTTTTTTTAATCTTCCACTAAACTCTAATTCTAAAGACCCTATATTGGAGATCATAATTCCTAAATATTTAAGTGATTTGTCCTCATTAATCCTTTCTCCTTCCTATGATATTACCTTTCCCACTGCATATTCAGTTCTCAGCATTTCTGTCTTTCTTCTATTTATCTTGAACCCAACCTCGTGTGATACTTCATGTATTCTGGTAAGCAAATCCTGTGGTGTTCTGCTAATAAGGCTAGCATCATCAGCATACTCTAGATCCGCTAATTTCCTTTTACCAATTCAGTCCAAAACTTCTCCACCATCTCCAACTGTTCTACGCATTACAAAATCCATGTGGATGATAAACAACATAGGTAAATACACATTCTCTTGGAGTACTCCACTGTTCACTGGAAATTCCTTTGATAGGACTCAACTAACATTAACTTTGCACTTATGGCACTCAAATAGTCTCTCTTATAGTTTCATTTCTAATCCTGTCCTGCCATATAACTCTCAATATCCTTCTCAGGGATTTGTTCTCAAATCTACTAAATCTGTTGGAGGCTGTTTCAATGTCATACTACAACCCATGTCCATACAATAGCACAGATCTCAGTATACTGATATAAAGTCTGATTCTTATATGTAATTTCAGACGATTTGATTACCAAATTTTACTTAACCAAGCTATTGTCTGATTAGCTTTTTTTTTTTCAATCTTTCACTAATCTCTAATTCTAATCATAATTCCTAAATATCTAAGTGATTTGCCCTCATTATTCCTTTCTCCTTGCAATGATATTTCATCTCCCACTGCATATTCCGTTTCCATCATTTCTGTCTTTCTCCTATTTATCTTAAGCCCAACCTCGTGTGATACTTCATGCATTCTGGTAAGCAACCAATGGAAATCCTGTGGTGTTCTGCTAATAAGGATAGCATCATCAGAAAACTCTAGATCAGTTAATTTCCTATTACCAATCCAGTCCAATACTTCTCCACCATCTCCAACTGTTCTACGCATTACAAAATCTACGAGGATGATAAACAACATAGATAACAACACATTCCCTTGGAGTACTCAACTGTTCACTGGAAATTAATTTGATAGGACTCAACTAACTTCACCTTTGCACTTGCTATGCTCAGAAAAAGACTTAATCAAATTTACATATTTAAGAATTCCATAATAATGCAGGAATCTCCACAAAATTAGCTGATGCACACTATGAAAGGCTTTTTCAGTCCACAAATGCCATGAAAAGTGGATTTCTATATTCTACGCATTGCTGCACGTTTGAAATGAAAATTGTTCATCTCTCAGTTTTTAATCAATCTTTCTCTCTAGTCTCTTTAGAATAAGCATACTATATATTTTCATGACAACTAAGTGTGATACCTCTGTAATTATTGCAATCAGTCATGTCTACTTGTTTTGCCATTTTCACCAACACTCCTAGCTCCCATTCATCAGGTTTTGCCTCTACATCCCACAAACACACTGAATTCATTTATGGGCACTTCAAGATGTTCATCAGCTTCAGGTACATCCTTCGTATCTCCTGTTTTCATGACCTCACTAAAGTGTTCCCTCTAACGTTGTCTTTCTTCGTCTTCTGTTTTTATAACAGCCATCTTTCTTTTTGATGGGTATATGCTTCTTCTTCTTTGCCCCAGTACAGATTTCATTAGTAATTCTATGACCGATTCTTACACCTTAGCCACATCCTGAATTCATAGCTTTGTCATCCTCATCTGCTTTCCTGTCTAAATATTCCCTCCAGGCATTCCTAGCTTTTCTTTTGACCTCACTATCAATACTGGAATACTTAGCATGCTCTACCTTGTAATTTTCATTACTTCCTTGAAAACTTTCAACAAACGGTTTTTTTTCTTTGTCTCCTTTATATAGTATCCCACAAATTATTTGATATCCATGACTTTCTCCATGTAACTGCGTGTCCCAAAACTTCACTACCAAGTGACTGATATACAGTTATACCTCTTGATACAAAAGTTTCTGCATATGAAAATTTCATGATACAAAACGAGATGCGAAGATTGTTCTGACTCATATTGCAGAAAAAAATTTCATGATACAAAACAAGGTAGGGTACGAGATCCGCTTGGCTGCCAAGACTAATTTTAAAATTCACGTGCCGCCAAACTGTAAACTCCCCAACAATTCCCGCTCTCCCATTGGTTACCTCCCTACTCTGATGCTAGTTACCCTCATAAAATCCTGATCTCCTATTGGTCAGCATCAATCACATCATACATCTACACATTGGCGTTCCTCAACCATTTCATTTTGGCAACGCTATTGTTCACATTGAATTCGTGTTGGTGATCTCGCTTTTGTGTTTTTTGTTAAAGTAGTGTATTGTGTTGCAATATTAAAATCCACACATTATTAGCCATGGGTACCAAGAATGTTGCTGATGTGCGGGGAAAGAAAAGGATGCTTTCTATGGAAATGAAGCTTGAGATAATTAAGAAGAATTAGGCTGGCATACGGTTAAGTGTGATCGCTAAGGAATATGGCTGAAATCCATCGATGATAGGCACCATCCTTAAACAGAAGGAAGCCATCAAAGTAACAACACCTTTTAAGGGGGTGACTGTTTTCTCCACAAAGAGGAGCCCCATCCATGATGAGATAGAGAGACTGCTTCTCTTTAGGATTATGGATAAGGAAATCGCTGAGACGATAATCTGACAGAAGGCCAGTGTCATTTTTTGGTGATCCCGTGCGTGCTCAGGCCGAAGACGACGCAAGAGAAGGGACATTGAAGCAGGGACCACAAGAGTTCAAGGCTTCACAGAGGTGGTTTGAAAAATTCTGACATTCATTCTGTGGTGCAGCATGGCGAGGCTGCCAGCTTGGACACGAAAGCGGCCGAAGCTTTTGTTAAGACGCTCGATGAGTTAACTATCAAGAAAGGCTACAGTTCCCAGCAAGTCTTCAACTGTGACAAAACTGGGCTTTTTTGGAGAAAATGGCTTGTCGGACATACATCACAGCGGAAGAAAAGAAGCAACCCGGCTTAAGCAGACATACATCACGGCGGAAGAAAAGAAGCAACCCGGCTATAAGCGTATGAAGGACAAGATTACTTTTGCACTCCGCTCTGTGCAAATGCCATTGCGGATTGTAAGGTGAAGCCCCTGCTGGTGTATCAATCCGAGACTACTCGAGCTTTCAAGGCTCACAAAGTGATTAAGAATGCAGGTTGTAAGGTGAAGGCCCTGCTGGTGTATCAATCCGAGACTCCTCGAGCCTTTAAGGCTCACAAAGTGATTAAGAAGCTACTAATGTTGTGGAGAGCTAATGCAAATGTCTGGGTAACAAGAAGCTTGTTTACTAAGTGGGCAAATCTTTGCTTTATCCCAACTGTGAAAAAAATATTTGGAAAAGAAATGCCTCCCTCTGAAATGCCTGCTGGTGTTGGACAATGCCGCTACTCACCCTCCTGGTCTCAAGGAAGATTTCATAGAAGATGGATTTTTCCTTCAAGGTTTTCTATCTTCTGCCTAACACCTTTTCTCCAGCCCATGGGCCAGCAAGTGATTTAAAACTTCTAGAAACTCTATTCAAAATATCTTTTCAGGAGATGTTTCAAAATCACTGACAGCTCAAACCTCATCTTGCGTGAATTTTGGAAGGAGCATTTTCATGTGATATGCCTCAGACTCATCAATAAAGCTTAGCATGAGGTTTCGAGGCACACCTTGAACTCTCCATTGAAGAAGCGGTGGCCTGACGCCATCTCCCCACAAGATTTCAAGGGCTTCCACATGGGCCAAGCAGAAGCCGAAGCTGAAAAGGTTAACAATCCTGAACCTGTTGCTCAATCTGAGGTTGCCAACATCGTTAGACTCGGGATGTCCATGGGTCTGGAAGGCGATGAGGATAACATTAATGAACTTCTCGAGGAGCACCATGAGTAGCTTACGACGGAAGACCTATAGGTTTGGAGGCCATGCAACTGAACAAAGTTCATTAACAGTTCTCTAGCGGCGACGAGGAGGAGGATGACAACAGCAGAAATTAAGGAG
>NC_090733.1:71932583-71937583 GCF_036898095.1 Palaemon carinicauda
TCTTCCCGCTTGTCTGACCGTTTCTGCTGTTTTCGATGCTGAAAGGAATTTGTCAGAAAAGAAAGAGTTGACTGAAGAAGCCTAGGGACACAACAAGGACCTCTTGGAGAGTGCCCTTCTCCAACATGGTCTGGACTTTAGCCTGAAGGGCCAGCTTCTTCGCGGATCCCTTCATGTAAGAGTTTGATGGGACTGGATCCCAAGTCAGTGGAGGGAGAGATCGAATGAACGTGACATGATACCCTGAACGAATCACGGAGACTGTCAAGAGTTTGGCCCCGAGCTGCAGCCACCTCTGCCAGTGGCATAGCAGGTATCCCCCGACTGGTGGACAAGTGGGAGGATTGTCCGCACTAGAGGTTGTGGCCACGGCCACTCGCTCTGCTTCCTTTGGCTCCACAAGAGGACGCAGAGCCCTTCTGTTCCTTGGCTGGAAAGGGTTTCTTTGACACCCTCTGGGACGTTGAAGTAGTAGTCGTCGCTGTCCTATTTGTCAGTGGTTTTGTTACCTGTGGCTGCTTCTTCTGTGGCAGAAGAGGTTGATAGGACCAAGATGTGAAGGACCTATGAAGAAGGGAGTCCTGATTGGACTTCCTCTCTCTCTCTCTGCCACCCGCTGGATGTCTTCCAACCCAATCAGAAAGGAACCACCGAGAGACGAGTTACTGAATCTTGTCACCTAAGCTTGTGTGTCGGACCTGTCGGTGGAACCTGTCTATTATCGAGTCCCTTCACTGAAGGATCGTATTCACCCATAAGTTCACTAACTGGTGGGAAAGGAATTCAATAGTTCTGGTTCCTAACAATAGAAAGTTTTCCTTCGACTTTCTCGAGGTCTCCTTGGACCAGTTTTCGGTCTTGATGAGGTGTCCCACAGATCCCAACCAGAGATCTAGCCATGAAGTCGTCTGTATCACATACTTCACAAGCTTTTTTTGGTTAAGGGTCCCTGACGCAGAGAAAGAGACGAAGAGTCCGAAGAATCCCTCAAAGGAGACTCCTCAGGTCAGTGCCTCTATAGAGTGGTCGAGAGGCAGGGCCGGAAGGGGCTTGTTGGACCCCTAATAATATTTCCTCTGCTGCACAAATGGAGGATGAGGCCGCACGGTAGGAACTGGAGGAGCTGGTGATCTGGGCAAATGTCTCCCATTGGGCTCCCATCAAAACCTTTAGACCAGGGCAAAACTGCACTGGCCTTGGGAGGTCTTTGAGTGCCGTAGACATGGTCCAGAACCATGTCTTCGCCCTCCTGAGGGGTCATTGCTGGATTGGACAACCCTGTTCATGGCCCTCATGCAGCCCAAGACCTGCTAGAAGGCGTGTTTCGACTCCCTCTGCTCAGCATCCGTGTGCTTAGGACTTGCAGCCTTAAGGAGATATTCATCCTCATAGTCATAGTCGTTTTCCACACGAGCTCTAACTCATAGGAGCCCAGGGTGGGTCGAAGTCGTCAGGAACGGCAGCGGAAGGCACGTCGCTTGCTAACGTCCTTGATGGTAACGGGGAAGCCCCCTGAGGTAACTCTTGCAGATGCCTTGATGACCTGGCTGAGGTCTTCGGGATTGTTTTTGAATCCTTAGACTCCCTGCGGGATGGAAGATACTCTTCCAGGAGCGAAGGTCTGAAGAATTCTTCCCTCATAGAGGAAGACTATCCCTCTCTTGACGAGGGAACTACGACCAGCTGGTTCTTCTTCTTGGAGACTAGGCGTACTTTCGGGGGAACTACCTCAACGGGAAAGAGGTGGAACGATTCCATTAACTAAATCTCTCTCGAACACTGAGAGCCTTGGCTCAAACGTGGATGGAATGTATCTCCCCGAGGAGGAGTTGGATGTATTATCCTCCTCTTTTTTGTTGTCATTACTGATGTCAATTGAACCTGCGAGAAGTCCTGATGGACTTCTGTACCTGTCTCAGATGCTCCCCGCTTCCTCTTGAAGGGTGAGACAAAAATCCTGGGGGAAGGAGGACTATGTTAGGCTGGCCCTGCGGACTTCCGTCTGGGGTCAGACAGAGGGGGTTACTTACCAAAAGCAGTGGCGACCGGAAGATCCCTTGGAAGGCTGGGAGTTGGAGGTTTGGGTTTAGAAGATTGAAAAGATGTAAGATTAGGCTCCTTACCTGGTACAATTAGCAACAGCATGGCTTCTAGCTCAGGCTTGGATGAGCGAGAGGCCCTCAACGTGGAGGGTTACAGGATCTTTGAAGGTTTCCTCTTGGAAGGGAAGAGGACCGGGCGTCTGCCATGCTGGAGGTTCTTTGGAGGTGGATGGCCCCAAGGGCACAAGGATACTCCCTCTCAGGTAGGGAGGCTCTGAAACCTGAAACAGTAGAAACTGGCCTAGCCCTGGGGAACAAGTCTCCCTAGGGCGAGAAGAGTCATGACTATACCAGCGAACAGGAGGCTCCTCTTGATGGAACGGAGATCACAGACGCAGGAGAGTGAACTCTCATGAAAAGGATATCGGGTGTTGTCTCTGCGGCAATCATACAGTGGTCGATTTTCCTGAGCTGGCGAGGGGTGATCTCGAGCTAACCTGTAGGGAGTTAAAAGTGGGAGAGTGACGATCACGCTTTGGTAAACAGTGACTATCCAATTGGCTATTGTGGGCTGGAGGGCAACAAGGTAAAGCACAAGGTCTAGCAAACGACGAGTTGGTAAACGCCGAGATACTGGCAAACGACAAGGAGCTGGCAAACGACAAGAAGCTGGTGAACGACGAGAAGTCAGCGAATGGCCAGAGGGTGAATGCCTGTGAATTGGCAAACAACGAGCAGCTGGTTAATAACGAGTAACAGGAGATTGACGAGAGACTGCAAATGACGATCTCAAGCTAGTGAGTGACAAGACGAGGAGTGATAGTCAGGAGGTGATGAGTCACGATCCCGAGATGAAGAGTGACGATCGCGAGGTGAACAGTGATGATCATGGGGTGAAGAGTGACGGTCACAGGGTGACGAGAGACAAGCAACTGAAGGCGAACATCTAGCAGGCAAGGGAAAAGATCGTTGGTCCTTGGAGTAACTAAAGAGATGTCTCCTAACAAATGGATAAGGAGAATATCTAGAGGGTCGAGGAGGACTACGCTTCTGGGCGAAGAAGAGTGACGATCCTTGTAAGGAGTTTGTCGGTGGCAGTGATGTTCCTATGCAGAGGAGGCCTGCTTGATAGGGAGGGGGTGTCAACGGAGAGACATGATGTCATCTGGAAGGTCTTTGGAACTGGGTCTCTGAAAAGATCTCACTCGCAGACGAAAAAGATGTCCCACCATAGGAGACCTGCCTCAGACTTTGCTCCACCCTCGAAGGAAGAGTTAACTCAGCATGGGGAGAAGCACAGTCTTCGACAACAGCAGCAGCAGGTGCAAGCAAAGGCAAAAGATGGGACCCTTCGGCATCAAGATAGAAGACACTCCGGGGGTCACACTTTTCGGCACTCATCGGTGAAGAGGACTCCACCTCGGAGGAAGCCAGTGTATGCTTCCTCTTAGCACCAAGTTGAAGGAGTTCCAGCAATGCCTTCTTCAACAGGGGACCGGTCATAACCAGCAACAGCCAAACCTGCAATACATCAGAGAAGGAAAAGGCTTCGCCCTAAGGAAGGGGCCGAACTGCTTCTCTAAGGGAAGATATCCTGTCCATCAAACCCCAAGTTTGACCTGATGTTAGCCGGTCTACACTTCTGCTTGATCGTTCCCCAAGAGAGATAGATCGAGCAGGAGCTTCGAGAAGAGATCGGGGGTCGAGGAAGAACTGCGAGGTTCTTCAACTTCAAGGAAGACCCCGAAGGCGAAGACTCTCTCTTGGACATCTTCTTGTGCCGTTGCCCAAACCAGACCACTCCTAACATACAGGGCAGGTATTGTCCTGATCACAGCGCCGCCCTCTGCAGGACGGACACAACTAATACAAGACCTTAACAGAGGTCATGAAAGTCCCACAGGAGCGACCCTCAGGTCCTGGACATGTCCGCATGACGACAGTCACGGGGAAAAACAATTACATTGAAAAAGAAAAAGCTTAAAAAGCAATTAGGTCAACATTGGCAAGTTAAGTTGGAGGCGGAAAGCGGCAACATCCATTCTCCATCGAGCCACAGGCAAAAGTGGTTACTCAACCCATGTGTGTGAGTGAGCAGGGTGGCAGGCTACTCACCATCCTCCTGCTAACTACCTGGTGGGTGGTTAACCCTCACTAAAAGACTCGTATTCCAGCTTCACCAAAAGTAATATCCCTATAAATAAAAGAGGGTTTGCTTTTAGTGTTGGGACAAATAATAACTTTTAACTCACCTGAAGCAAACCAGACAAGATCCCTCCTCATGAATACCACTAAATGCAAGACACCAAAAACGGCTGAAGTAAAAAGAACATGAGAAGGACCAATTGTAGCTTGCAATCGAACCTGAAAATGATAATAAATAATATTGCAATAACACAATACTTTGTAATATATATGAAATTATAAATAGAGCAGAAATTAGATACCACTGGATCAAAGAGATTTCATGTTTTCATATATATATATATATATATATATATATATATATATATATATATATATATATATATACATATACATATATATATATATATATATATATATATATATATATATATATATATATATATATATATATATGTTGGTCATAATATTGTTTGAAAAAGACCAAATTTGCTTAATATAGTATAACTGAAATTAAAGCAAATACATTTTCATTATAACATAAACCAATAATAATGACGTATGATAAAGGATGATTAATATTACCTAAAAAGTAAAACAATGAAAATATACCATTAAAAGAATCATCATCATCATCATCTCCTCCTATGCCTATTGACACAAAGGGACTCGGTTAGATTTCACCAAGAGTCCCTATCTCAAGCTTTCAATTCAATACTTCTCCATTTATCATCTCCTACTTCATGTTTCATAGTCCTAAGCCATGTAGGCTTGGTCTTTCAACTCTTCTAGCGCCTTGTGGAGCCCAGTTGA
>NC_090733.1:71945083-71955083 GCF_036898095.1 Palaemon carinicauda
CCTTGGCCAGACGTCAATGATCTGGACATTCCTGTAACTGGAGAGGGGCCGGTGATTGGAGGTCTCCAGCTTCCTTCAGGGTACTCACCATTACTCCCACTTGTACCAGGCTTTTGTGAGTCTCCTGCTTGGTGTGGACCTCTTGCCTCCTCGCCTGTTCCGGCAACTAACCCTTTAAGTTCACCGGACTAGGGGAGCAGTTCTTGGGTAACCCAGCAGAAGCCAGTAGGCCAGAAAAGGCTCCAGTAGATACAGCTGAGGCAGTTCATGCCAAGACAGGGACCATCCAAAAGCATACACACCAGGCCAAGGGCACCACCAGATCGGCCATACCAGAAACATTGGTCTTGTTCCAGGAGGCAACCAGGAAAGATTCTGGTAGTGAAACTTCTGGGGACATTTCCAGCTCCTGTTACAGTGTCAGTTTAGATGACACTATCTCCACCGATCATATCCGTTCCCTGCAGTCAGATCACTGTCTGTCTGACCTGCTCAAAACCCTCTATTCTAGGAAGACCCCTAAGAATAGGATCTTCCAACTAGAAACTGGCCAGTTTTGCCCGATTCCTTAGCGATTTTGAGGCCTACTGTACCATTAGGTAAACCACAGGAAGCTCTGGCCAGTGGACTGCTGAGCTAGGAAGGTTACTGAAGGGGGATATCCAGGAGGCTTTCTCAGCATTAGGGAGTCCCGAGATCTTATACCCCGACATGAAGGTACGCCTCCTCGACTGGTGCCGAAAAGCCTGAGAGAGGCATGATGCAGGGAGGAAGGCCCGTTTCAGCAGTGTCACCTGTGGAGAGGGCAAACTGCTGAAGATTTATGCCGTACAGTTGGCCTCCCTCTACAGGTCGGCCTATCCTTTACGTAGCTTGAACCGGAGAGAGCCAAAGCAAAAGCTCCTCAGAACAATCTTAAGCAAAGCTACGAGTTGGCTGGAGCAGTCTCTGGCCACTATTAATTTTTCCGCTGGCCGTCATGGCACTTGGCAGAATGTCTTACACCTGTTGAGTGTACTCAACAAGGCATCCCGTCAGCGAAGCCAGATGGCAGAGGAAATGGCCATCAGTCGTGTAGGGCAGTCATGGCACGGTTTGTATGCCGACAGGATTGCCATGGCTGCCCCCAACCATTCACCTGCACCTGATTGAGTGTGTCCACGCTCTCCTCCACGACCTGTCCCCAAACCTGCACCTGTTGAAGTGCGCCTGCTACCACTTCACACTCCGGATAGTTCTCCTTAGTTTCTGATGAAGTACTGTGTTTGCTGCAAGAAACCTGGGCACCCTGTGGACGAGTGTCACAGACGCCTCAACCTGTGCCTACACTGTGGCTCGGAAAACCACCATGTCGCTAAGTGTGGGCAACAGGCGCCGCCATTGTAGAGAACAGCTGTCTACTGCCGCAGCCCTGGATGGGAGACCACCCTTGTCCAGACTCCTTCAAGGTGGAGGGCAGTACTGGTGAACACTACTCCAACTCCATCGTCCTAGTCTGAATCAACCAGTAGCAGGGAGAGCCAAAGTGGAAGAGAGATCAGATCTTCTTCTCAGATTATTGAGAAGAAGAAAATGGAAAGCAAGAAATCGAAGCCCAGGAAGCCATCAAGAACCGTGGAGTATCAAACGGCGTTCAACATCAGACCTTGGGTGTAGAATATGGGGCTACATCCTAGTATTCCGGTGGCAGCCTCGAAAATCTCGATTTCCAAGGTTACCCCTCAACATGAAAAGGTCATTGTGCATCCAATGACTCTTTCAAGATTGGCCAGTGATAACCTGTCCTCGACACTACCCAAAGCTTCTCCAACTGACTCCTCCAGAAAGGAAGCAGGAACTGAGGCTTTATTGAAAACCCTTCGTAGGGTTAACCTGGCGCAGTTGGCTTCTGTACCACTCATGGTTGTCCAAGTGACTATGTCTGAGTTTCCATCAGGAGCATTGGATGCTCTCATTGACTCCAGAGCTGAGGTCAACCTCCTGTCATAGAGTGTAGGGCAGATTTTCAAGCTGCAGATGGTACCCGATACCATTGGTCTCAAGGGTTTAGGGCAAACAGGACCTAGGACCTTAGGTACTGTACTGTTGGCCCCTATACTGCATGGAATGACATTCACCATGAGTGTGTTCCATGTAGTGCCTTCAGGGACTATGGCTGAGCATGTAGTGCTTGGTTACCAGATCTTGAGAACAAATGGGGCGATAGTTGATGAAGCCCGAAATCAGCTGAGCGTTGGCATTACTCCTCAAAGAACCTCTTTGGGAGTATTATGTCCTTATACGTGGACCTTGTTGTCAGCAAGTGCTTTACAACACTTGAGGTCCATGCAGCCGATTCAATCAGGATTACCAGTATTGAGCCAGTACTTGTTCCTGTTACTGTAGACTTTCCTAAGGGGCTTGACACCTCTTTTTGGTGCCCTGCTTGTCCATCTAACTGTTGGCCAGAGATGTATTATGATAGCGACATCATAACCCCCGGTCTGTCAAGGATAGCTACACCAATCCCTGGCATCCTAGAACTGAAAGATGGGAAAGCCTCAGTTTTAATCAACGGTTTATCTGAAGGAACTGCTAAGATCAAGTATGGTGATCTCTTGAGGAAGGTGTTCACCATGGCAATGGTGGATGCTCCTCTATCCTGCCTGATAGCACAGGAGTATGATCTGACACCTGAACAAAGCGTATTGGAAGAGATAGACAATCTGTCTACCTTCGACGAACTGGACTCTTCTCAAAAGGACCAGTTTTGTCAAATGCTTCAATGTCATCTTCCGGTCATCAGTACTGGTGATGATGATGTGGGAGAGTGCTCGAGCACACCAATACGCATCAACCTATATGACAAGACACCCATTTATCCAAAGGTTCGACGTTTTGCAAAACCTGTCGCTGATGCCATCGAGGAACAGTGCAAAGAGCTGCATGAAATGAGTATTATTGAACCCAGCAGCTCTCCTTGGCCTTCACCCATTGTTCCAGTCTGAAAAAAAGACAACAGTACATGGTTGTGTGTAGACTACCGTAGATTGAATAAGGTGACTGTCTCTGATGAGTTACCGATGCCAAACATAGCAGACTACGTATTTGGGCTACAAGGAGTCAAATATTTTACAATCCTTGGCCTGGTTCGTGGATACTACCACTTACCAGTGTCAGAGGACAGTAAAGAATACATAGCTTTCTCTACCGCCTTTGGACACTGGCAGTTCAGACACTTATCGTTTGGACTGAAGAATGCACCTGCAGTGTTCCAGAGAGAATGCAGAGTATTTTCCAAGAGTTCCCGAAAGCCAAGGTGGTTGTCTACATTGATGACATCTTGATCCTTGGGTTTTCTTTCGAGGAACACCTGAAACTGGTAGAACGAGTTTTGGCTACTCTCCAGAAGCATGGACTCAAGATAAAACTAGGGAAGTGTTCTTAGGTTCAAGCCGAGGTCAAGTATCTTGGTCATCTGGTTGGACGTTCTGGTATGCGTAAGCTGCCAGAATACATCCAGAAAGTGGAGGACTTCCCTAGACCTACCACTGCGCGTAAGCTACGGGGATTCCTGGGCCTAGTATCCCCATGTGCTCACAGATAGCCAACCCGTTATCTGCAAAGACTGGAGGATGTAAATCGTAAGGGACCAGAAAACTGAAATGGACTGCAGAAATGGACTGTGCCTTTGTGTGCTTGAAGGAGCTGATCAAGGAGGACATTATGTTGTCATACCCTGACTACTCCGCTAATGCTAAACCCTTCGAGTTGTTTGTTGACTCTTCGGGTGAGGGTGCTGGTCCTTGTCTGTGCCAAGAGTCCTCGGAGCATCCAGGGGAACGTTAGGTGAAAGCGTGCGATTCCATGACCTTCCTTGACTGCGAGACCCGGTACTCTACCATTGAGTGTGAGTTGGCTGCTCTGCGATGAGGAGTGAAAACCTTCAGGGCCTTCCTCCATAGTCAGTTCTTCATGATTCATTCTGATCACCATCCCTTGATGTATCTTTATGGCATGAAGATGGTGGACAGTCGTTTAGCATGGACACTGGAGGACCTGTTCGAATTTAACTTTATTGTTAACTACTGTCCAGGTGCCCAGAATGTCGCAGAAAACTGGCTATTCCGCTGGCCCGCATTAACTGACTCTCTGCTTGCTACTGAACCTATTACTCCCAAGTTGTCTATAGGCCTGGCCTTGTATAAGGACGCTCGTGGGGGTACAGTCTCTCATAGAATCTTTGGAGCTAGTCGTGAACTGCTGGATGGAAGGGTCAGGTGTTGCACCCGACTCTCAGCTGAAGAAAGCCAAGCTCTGGGATGCTTTAGTTAAGAAGTTTCTGAAAGACGCCGGTCGACTAGGCTTCAAACTAGACAAGACTATCAGGAACAGGATCAAGCCAATGCATTTTTTCAGGTACAGTCCCAGCTCTGGAGTTGCTCTAGGCAGAGTTTAAGCTACTGAACCTGGAAATTTGGGTCCAGTGGGGTGCCACTTGTCCTGTAGTCTATCATGATCCTTCTGTGACTGAGCCTCAGTGTGTGCTTCTTCAGTGTCTGTCTGGAGTACATTTTAACCCTCTGATCAAACTGCGCAATTATGTCCCTCTAACTGACGTGATTCTGGGCCATAACGCGGAGGTGAAATTTCAGGTGCCTGACACTAAGGGCTTGGTCACTGATGATCAGGAAGCACCAAAGGATTGTCCTGTAATCAAGAACGTGACGGAAAAGGCACCTTGTCAGTCCATTTATACGCATGTCTCAACACTTGGCAGTAGGTTTAGTAATGCTACAGGAAACCTTATTTATGCGCTTGTTGATACAGGGGCACAGGTTTGCCTTGTAAGTGAGTCTGTACTGAGCCAACTTGGCAGAGAGTACCAGGTACTCTCAGGAGAACAGCTAAAGGGGTTGACCGGTACCTGCACCAGCATTCTAGGCTACATGCAGTTAGAGGTGAAGTGTCCTTTCAGGTGGAGACTACCGGTGTTGTGGTGACTGCCAAAGACATTAACTTTTGTTTTGTTCTTGGTAGAAATCTATTGGACGCAGTCTACCTGACACTGGATTCCCCCCGAGAACAGTTGGTGTATGACCACACTACTGTTCTTCAGCTGTCTCTCAAGGTACTCTCAGTCTCCTAACTGCATACTGAGACCAGTGTTATGAAGGTGACTGAACCTGAACCTGATCTTGAAGTGTTCTCAGGGAATGCACTTCTGTCTTTTAGTCAGGTGTCCAAGATCCAAAGAGATCATCAATAGATCCAATCTGTATTCAAGATGATCTACTGCAGGGTTTCTGCATCTCGGGTTCCATGCTCCTATTTACCCTATAGGAGATGTTGGACATACTTGCCAAGACACACCTCCAGAATGCTCAATGGGGGATTGGGAAAATGAATGCAATGCTCCGTCAACTCGTTTGGCACAAATCTTTGATTAGTGTAATCAGGGATATGTGCTGGACATGTTGGGAATGTCAGACTTGTGAAGTTTCAAGGGAAGTAGTTGCCACGCCAACCTTGAAAATAGTGACCTCTTCTACTTTTGAATTGGTTGCTATGGACTGTGAGACTCCCAACAACCAGTACTGGTTTTATTGGGTGTCTGATGGTAGCAGACCATTATTCCAAGTGGGTGACGGCAGTACCCGCAAGGAATAAGACGAGTGGTACGATATAACAGGCGCTTGAAGACAAGAGTTTTTCCTGTTATTCCTCATGTTCCAGTCCACATATTGACTGATTACAGCCCTGAGTTTAATTACCAGGAATCTTCTCAGTTGTTGGAGCGGTACAGTGTTGTACATGTGAAAACAACTCCGTATAAACCCTATAGTAATGGTGCAGTAAAGTGGGTGAACCGTACCACGGTGAGTTACTGAGGATGATTTCTGGGGAATCTCGGAAATGGGACCAGTACTAATCCCAAGCAGTTCTCAGCTACAACCATTCCCACCACACTGAGAGTGGCTGTACTCCAGGTGAGAACACACTGAAGGGTGCTCACGATGTTAGCAGCATCCAGTTGCATAAATGAGAGACCCATGGGATGAAGGACATCCTTGGTGCAAGCCGTTTAAGGAGGGTTCTCTGGTTCCTAAAAAGGTGCACAAGTTGGGACACCTTCTGACAAACAAACTCATCCCTAGGTTTGAGGGGGTATTCCGTGTTATTAAGGTACACGAGAATAAGGTCACCCATGAGCTGCAGAGACTGCCTGATGATGAACTGGTAAAAGCTCATCATATCCAGTTAAAGGCCTTGGCTTGAGCCTCCAGTCTATCTTAGGAGGCACTTTCTCTGGTATCCGAGGGGTCCTGATCCTGTATCCGAAACTCAGAATAGTTCAGGACTTGTGCATAATAGTCAGACTTCCTCTGAAGTCTCAGAGAGTTCTGGTTCTAGTAGCGATGGTGACTCCTATGGGGTGGCTGCAATAGTCGCATCATACCTTTTGTCTCGGGAATGTAACAAGTCCCAATGACAAAGGAAAAGTTACCGTCCTACAAGAACTATTACTCACCATAGGCCCATTCTTAAGTCAGCTAGGACAGAGGAAAAGAGCACTGGATGCTTGCTTATATCCTCCAGAAAATTTTGATGAGACTCCTGTATTGAAGCCTGATTCTATTCAAGATCGTGTGATCCTCCAACTGTGGGAGAACACCCTCACTGAAGTGTGTTGAATCCCGATTTTGACTCCTGAATTGGTAGTTCACTCTCCTGTGCCCGAATTCCCAACACCCCGATTCTTAGTCTCCTCCTTCTGAGAGAAAGGTGTCGTTCATCCTCCAGGGAGTTGGGAATTCTGGGAAGTTTCCAGCATTCCGTTGTTGGAACCACTTTCTGCTGGCTCCATGAGTACCAGTCCAGATTTGTCAAGACCTGCTAGTTTTGAAAGCCCTGTCTATGACTTGGCAGTGTCCATTTGTCCTGATTATGACTTTCTTGGCTTTATTGCCACCCGATTGTGACGACCGACTGTTGCCAGAAAATCCCACCTCTAGTGGATATAGTCCACCATGGAATAGGTCAAAAGGTCCAGTTCCTTACCTACCTTTGGTTCAGCCTCGAGTCATAGAGTGGAGGCCTCGTCTCACTAACCAGATGAATACTACAGCGAGGGAACTGTCCTCCATTCCTGAGTCCCCTCAGAATTCAAACCCTCCCCGACATTCTGATGGCAAAGTGAAACACCGGTTGGAACTCGAGGCTGAACTGGCAGTCACGTGTATCTAACCTAAACACTACACTACTGCTTGGGTCGTCTAAAACAGAACTTTGCCCTGAGTCATCGCCTGATTTATCGGGATTTTTATTGTCCTGAGTCTACAGATTCTGTCTCTGGTTAACATCAGAGAATGTCGATAACCCACAAATACCAATTGTTATGCAAGGTTATGGATCGATTAAAGACACCCCGCTTGTACCTGGAGAGGCGTCGGCTTAGCAGATTGCTGAATCCTGGCGCATGTCCCAAGATAGAATTTTGAGACTCAGAACTATATATCTCCCACTGAATTAATCACTGAACAGAATTTTTTATATCTAAGTTTTTATATAGTAATTACTTATTTTATTAGTCATTTTTTTATTCCCACATTGGGGTAATTAAAAGGCTGTAGAATGGGACACCCTCTGTGTGGAAATCTGTATTGAGTTACGGTTTGTTTAATTGTTTTATTAATTTTTACTTGTTTATTGTACTGAAATAGTCCAAAATCAATAAGTTTTGTATTATTTAAAATTGTTTTTGGACTACAATGAATGTCAGTTTCTTTTTTCCCGGATAGTTTCATGACTGTGCATGCCTGTAATACTGTAATGTTGCCTGTAATAATAACTCTGATGGAATGGTAATGTTTATTATTGGAGCATTGTTAGAAGGGATGGATGATAATCTAATTTTCAGTTGTAATTTACTGTATATCCATTGTGTTTCATGATTTATCATCTATTCCTATCACAATTTCTATATCATGAAACTGTCAAATAATGTACCTAGTGTAATATGTATAACTGGATAAGGGATGAAGGGAAGGATGATGAATTAAATTTCTTTCAGTTGATCATCCTACCTTTCTATTGAAATTTTCTTATAATGTAAAATATATTCACTTGAAATGTTGAGTTGGTGTGTGATATTGTTGTGGTACTAGGACGGGATGCCGAATGCACTATTGCTGACAGACAAGATGTCGAACCCAAGGTGCCGAAAAGACACAAAGCCGAAAGGACATAAAACCAAACAGTCGTAAAACCGAACAGTCATGGAACCGAACGGTCATAAAGCCGAATGGTCAAAAAATAAAGAAAAAGATAGTGAACATTTAATACTTCATTCTGACTCTTCAGTCACTTGAATTAGTACTAATTACTGATTCAAGATTTATTACTTAAAGTTAGCAAAGGTCAAAAGCATTAGCAACTCAAAAAATAAACAAACTTTTTATTTATTTAAAAAAAATAAATTGTGAAAAATATATGAAATTGAATGCGAAAAATTTATGTAAAATTATGTAAAAAATATAAGTTAAAAATGTAAATAAAAATATTACAAGTTGTGAGGTAAAAGATAAAAAAGATAAAACATTACAAGTTATGAGCTACAGCTCGTAAAAACTCTAAGCCTTCTTCTTTATCATAAGAATTGCAAATAGCTTTTACGCGATCATTAATGATGTTGTATTTCTTGTTAGGCTTTGAAATATCAATTCCTATCAATGGTTGTTCTATTAAAATTTCATTGGCTGCCAGCTCATTTCGAATAACTTTTAGTAGCTTTGAAACTGTTGGATGGGTTACATTGAGTCTTCTTTTAAATGCTTGATGCCATCCTTCCAGGTAATTATTGGTCCTTGGTAAATTATCTTGAACTCTATTGTACACAGACCATACATCCACATAAAAATAAATGGTCTCCTTCGATGTCCTCTCTGCGTTATTCCTAATCAGGTAATTTCATAATACAGTACACTAAAAAATCACTTAACAAGTCTTCAGTTTCAGCAGTTATCGAACTAGTTAACTGGTCAAACATCTCATGCACATCTGTAGGTGGAACAAAGGTAAGAGCTGATAACTGCTTAATGAAATGAGCACTGTTGGGTTCGAGATACCATTCCTGTAATCCACAAGACTGAATATTTCGCCATAAACATTGTCCAAAGTGAAAGAAACATCCTCTTATTGATGTATTTGGAAAGATTTTTTTTTAATTCTGTTTATTGTCACTTGCTCAAAGTCCACTATTATTGAATCGGGCTCGGGAATGCCTTTGTTGCTAAAAAATGTAAAGATTTTGTCATATGTTTTCTCATCTTTTTTCTTGTTATGCAATACACTAATGGCAGGGTTTTGGTCTCCGAAATAATTGCATGTATTGTATAGAGCTGTTTCCTGAGAGGAGCAGAGTCAAAGGTGCCATCGGCAAACCATGTCTGTTTTCTCAATAATAATTTTCGATTCTTCTCTGTCGAAAAAATGGTAACAGTTTGAGTTTCATAAGGACGAAAGTTTTCTCCACACGTTATGTTGAAATCACTATCGTTAACATTTCTTACACGTCTTACAATTCGTCCAAGAGTTTCTCTTTCTGGCAGGGAGCCACAAATGCTTAGAGGCAATTCATCAATGGTTTTATTAATTACACTGCTTGTAACCTCTTCTGTCTGTTTGGCTCTTGTTTTCATATCATCCAAAGACTTTAGAACACTTGTGTGAACACTATCTGGCGGATGTGAATGATCAGAAGAACTTTCTGGCCGAGTAGCATTTGTTGTGATTATTCTTCCTTTACATACTTTTCTTTTCTCGCATCTCCAGTATGTGGTATCATTAACTTTTTTATCAACAATGTATGTATATCCATTATAAAGGAGCTTCAATCCACCACGTCCTGTCTTAATGAACTCCATTGTCAAACTGTATGGGTGACTTGGTTTTATTTATATTTTCAAAATTTCTTTCTGTCATTAATTTTTAACTATTCGGCTTTATGACCGTTCGGTTT
>NC_090733.1:71967583-71980083 GCF_036898095.1 Palaemon carinicauda
TACAGCTTCAATGTTCTTTTCCTTGGGTAATACTTTACCTTGTCCGACGTGATGTCCTAGGTAGATAACTTCAGCCTTTCCAAATTCGCATTTAGAAAGGTTTACCACCAAACCAGCGTCAGCAATTGCACGAAATAAGGCCCTGATTCTATCGACATGGTCTTTCCAGTTGTCACTGAAAATAATTATATCGTCCAGATAAACTACACAACCCTTCAATCCATTCGTGATCATCCACATCATTCTCTGGAAGGTACTGGCTGCGTTACGCATGCCAAAGGGCATGACTTTACATTCGAATAAACCTTCAGGTGTTATAAATGCTGAAATTTCTCGTGCATTTTCAGTCAGAGGAACCTGCCAGTAACCTTTTAAAAGGTCTAACTTACTAATATACTTGGCATTACCAATCTTATCTATGCAATCTTCTATGCGAGGCAGAGGGAAATTGTCAGCAACTGTTAAGTCGTTTACTTTCCTGTAGTCAAAACACAACCTGTCTTGACCATTTTCCTTTTTCACTAATACAACCGGGGAACTCCAAGGACTGCTACTTGGTGATATCAAGTCATTCTCCAACATATAACTGACTTCCTTTCTCACAGCTTCAGCTTTCTGTGGACTTAACCTGTAAGGGGCTTGTCTAATTGGCTGGGCATTTGGCTTTAGTACAACATCATGTTGCAAACTACGCACAAGACCAGGAGTGTCCTTAAATATTGACGGATGTTCTTTGAATAAATCCTTAATATCAGTAGCTTCCTGAGCATTCAGATGTTTAAACAAACTATCTGGGTTACACAAAATTTTAGAGTTTTCTCCATTCCATCCATATTCTTTGCTTTCCACTTCTTGTCCATTACATTCTTTGGGTACAACAGCTGAAACAGATTTAACAGTGTTAGCTCTGGAAAAATATTTCTTCATAATGTTAATATGACACAACTGATACTTTTTCCTCCTCCCTGGAATTTCCACCAAATAATCAACATCATTCAGTTTCTTCTTAACCACTGCTGGACCTACAAACTGAGCTCTGAACTGACCTGGAATAGGAAGTAACACTAGTACTTGTTCTCCTGCTTCAAAATTCCTTACTTGAGACTTTCTATCATAATGAGTTTTCATTTTAGCCTGCGAAGTAGAGAGATTATTTTGGGCCCATTGCCAAATGCTCCTTAATTTCTCTTTGAAAGACAAAATATAATCAAGTGAATTCATTTTACCACTACCCCCTTCCCAATGTTCCCTTAATAAATCAAGAGGTCCTCTCACATTGTGTCCATAGACCATCTGAAAAGGAGAAAAGCCCAGAGATTCACTAGGGGCTGATCTTAAAGCAAAAAGCAATAAAGGCAAGTCTTTATCCCATTCCTCAACATGGTCTAAACAATACTTAGTCAAAGCATTCTTCAGAGTGGAGTGAAATCTTTCAAGTATTCCCTGACTTTCGGGATGATATGAGGATGCCAAGTTGTGTTTAATGCCAAGTTCATTCATTTTAGCCTGGAACTCCCTACTAGTGAAATTAGAACCTTGATCCGACTGTATCTCCCGAGGCAAACCATAACGAGAAAAGAAGTCCATGAGATGCTTAATTACAATACCATTCTTAATGCCTCTAACAGGTATTACCTCAGGAAATCTAGTGGTTCTGTCCATTATAGTTAACATGTACTGAAAACCTGTTTTGGTTTTGGGTAAAGGACCCACAATGTCAATAACAATTTGCGTGAATGGTTCTTCAACAGCTGGGATGGGAATTAAAGGCGCTTTAGTAATTTTCTGGTTGGGTTTTCCAACCATTTGGCACTGGTGACATGACTTACAATGTCTGACTACGTCTTTCTTTACAGAAGGCCAAAAAAAATTATCTTTCACTTTGGACAGCGTTTTTCGTATTCCTAAATGACCACCCCATTCACTTTCATGAGCCTCTTGCAAAATAAAATGCCTAAACTTACTAGGTACTACAATTTGTTCCCTTACCTTCCACTCTTCATCAGTAGATGCGGTCACTGGACGAATTAATCTATATAACACATCATTCTTTAATACATAACTTGCTTCACTTAAATCATCCTGTTCCTTTAGCTGTTCTGCTTCTTCATATATACTTTTCAATTCGCGATCTTCTTTTTGAGCACTAATTAGTGTTTGCCTATCTGGAAACGTGCCACTATAATCTGTAGGAGAGTCTTCAGATATATTAACCATAGACTTTAACGAAAGATTTTTTATCTGCTTGGACTTACCTTTCGTTGTCTTAGGTTGAGTTTTGGTTTGGAAGCAGTTTTCCAAATTTATGTCAGCTTCTCCATCTTTGACTTCCTCTCTAGATTGGGCTCGGGTTACAGGAACAACAGGTTTAACATTTACCATAACACGTTCATTAACCACACTAGCCCCCTTTCGACCTTCTGATGCACAGGCTGTGCCACTACCTTGCATCACATCATTGCCTATCAACAAATCCACACCACTCACAGGCAATGCACTAACTACAGCCAGTTTCAACCTACCAGTTACTAAAGGAGATTCCAAATAAACTTCTTCCACAGGCCAAGATGTTACTGTATCTGGGAAACCCCCAAGCAACACAAAATCCTGACCTTTCCGTGAGAAATCTTTAGGGAGAGAGGTTTCCAGAATGCAGGACTGGCACGAGCCAGTATCCCGCAGCAATGCAACGATATTACCATCAGTTGCCTCAGATCCAACTTTCACTATACCTCTAAAGACAAAGTCTTCAAATTCCTTACCATAAGGCATGCTCCCACTCACCTCTCCTTCAAGACTAGAAGACACAGGCGGCACTGACCTACAATCCATCAACATAACTGGTTTAACCGACTTAGTTACTTCAGGACAATGTGACTTAACATGGCCCTTCTTACCACACTTATAACAAACAATGTCCCGGGCCTGCCTCGCACCCCTCGAAGGCGATGAAGGACTTTCTCTACCCTTTATTACTTCCACCTTTTCCTCACCTGCTTCCCAATGAGTTTTCTTCTTACCATAATGCTTGTGTGACAAAACAAACCTGTCTGCTGCCTTTGCTGCCTCATTCACATTATCAATGTTAAATTCTTCAATATGGATGCGGACATCTTTGGGAATGTTATTTTTAAAATCCTCCAACAAAACCAGTTCTCGTAACTCGGCATATGTACTTGCCTCCTCTGCAGCCAACCACTCGTCAAGTTTAACTGCTTTCTGGCCTGCCCATTCTACAAATGTTTGATTAAACATTTTACGCCAGGATCTGAATTTCTGCCGGTAAGCTTCTGGGATTAGCTGGTATGCATTTAAAACCATTTTTTTCACAATATCATAATCACCGGAATCTTCTGCACTTAACGCAGCATAAACTACTTGTGCCTTACCAGAGAATGCAGATTGCACTAATACAGCCCAGAGTTCCTTGGGCCAAGCTAACTGATGAGCTACTTTCTCAAAAGCAACGAAAAATTTTCCGACATCTGACTCGCTAAACTTAGGAATTAGCTTAGTTCCCCACTTATCACTGAACTTAGCTGGCACAGAAGCACTCATAGAAGTTTCATCGGACTTTGAAGACTTTAAAGTTATCTCTAACTCAAGCCTTTCTTTATCAGCTTCCAAAAGCGCTCTCTTTTCAGCCAATATTGCTTTTTCTGCTTCCATTTGCTCTCTTTCAGCGTCTCTCTGCTCTGCTCGTTTAGCGCGTTCGAACTCCTGTTGCTCTTTTATGAAATATGCTAAGTCAGATCCTGACAATCCAAGTTTCTCACCAATGGCAGTTAACTCGCTTAAAGTTGACATCTTGTTAAAATGAAAAAATGCTACTTAACACGATGAACCATTAAAGTTTCCCGTCAAAAGAGAATAAAAAAAAAATTACTTTTTCACACTACCTCACTGACCCTTTGCCATCCTGTCACGGTCGCCAATTTATGTCACGACTTAATTAATAACATTAACATTTTATGTTAAAGCAGGTTCTTTATAATTTGCATAAAGCCGTTACATAAAAAAAACAATAGTATTTTGTACAACCTTAAGTACCTTTAACAACCAGTTATAGTTCATAAACAATGATGGCAAAGGACAACGAGGGAGTATGATACAAAAAGGAAATATAAATATTTATTTACAAAAGAAAAAGAAAATAATTAAATAATATTTGGACCGAGGTAAGTTTCAGGTCACTGCAGCGTAAACTTGATGCTCCGTTGTAACGAAGTGTTGTTAATGTTAATTGCAGTTCTAAAAATGGAGGACAGTTACTAATACCAATACTTAACTTCCCGTAAAGTATCATCAACGGCGCTGCAGTTGCAGTAATAAACATGAGGGACCAGGTGATAAATCTGAATTTCCATTAGAGGCTGTCCAAGGCTGATGTCCTCTCCCGTGTTCCGTCGCAGATTAAAAGGTGCTGTAATCCTCCAGATGAAGACCAAGATTAGTATCGAGAACTTGATAAAAACACTCGATCACAGCAGCTCTTCGAAGGCAAACATCCATGCATCAGCAGCGAAAGAATGATCAAACAGGCGTGACAGTGGTATAAGGAGCTGAAGACTCAAAGACAGGCGTTGATGTCTAATAAAGGGCACTAACAGCTACACACCATTGCAGCGATCCAAGGCAAATCCACTGCTCTCAGTAGATAAGAACCTCTCAGAGGTAATCCCAACCTCTCTAGCGTTCTGAGGATCACTGACTCCAAACTTAGGCTTTTCCCGAAAAAGAAGTCTCTCTGCTTCCACGTCATCATGTAAAGGAAGAAATTGTTGGATTAGAACTACCCTCCTTAACGACTGCAAAATAAATAACAAGCAAACAACACCCAGTTACCAACAAGCAGCAAACATACGACTGCGTGGGCAAAAAAATAAATAAATAGATAAATATATAAATGAACGAACGAAAATACTTTCGGGCGTGATAATATATATATATATATATATATGTAGATTTGATATGTAGAGGATTGATCCCTAAGAGGTTCTGTATGGAGATATTTATGTCTCTACTTCTTGTTTGGTAGACCTGTATTTTCATATCAGTTTACCATTTTTTTTCATTTATTTTTTCTAATAAATTTTTATTGTTGTTAAGCCTCTTTCAATAAATTTTTTTTCCACACCGCATCCTGTTACTAGCCCAGAAATATTTTAAAATTTTTTACCTTTCTCCTACATTGTTGATTTTCCCCAGAAAAAAACTACTGTACCTGTTCATTCAGCAAGCTCAAGGCAAGAAAAGAAAATAGGGAAATATGAGGTTCTAGCTAGGTCCCCTTGCCCAGTATAAAAAATCAAGTCATCTTGATTGTTTACCTTTAGGCCCAGATTTCTCGGTATTCCACTCCGTTCACTAAAAAAGAAATCTCTCTTAGAGTTTCGTTTCTAATCCTGTCCTGCCATTTAACTCCCAATATTCTTTTGTCGGCTTTATTCTGAAATCTACAAATTCTCTTGGATATTGTTTCATAGTTATACCATGACTCATGTCCATACAGTAACACAGATCTAACTAAACTGAGATATATATAGCCGATTTTTATATGTAATTTCAGACGATTTGATCTCCAAATTTTACTTAACCGAGCCATTGTCTGATTTGCTTTTTCAATCTTTCATTAAACTCCAATTCTAAAGATCCTGTATTAGAGATCGTAGTTCCTAAATACTTGAATGATTCTACCTTATTAATCCTTTCTCCTTCCAATGATATTTCATCTCCTATTGCATATTACGTTCTCATCATCTCTGTCTTTCTTCTATTTAACTGAAGGCCAACCTTGTGTGATATTTCACACATTCTGGTAAGCAAGCTTTGCAAGTCGTGTGGTGTTCTGCTAATAAGAAGAGTGTCATGAGCATACTCTGGGTCACCTAATTCCCTGTTACCAATCCAGTTCAATCCTTCTCCACAAAATCCATAAGGAGGAAAAACAACATAGGTGACAACACATTCCCTTGAAGTACTCCACTGTTCACTGGAAATTCATTTGACAGGACTTGACTAACATTAATTTTGCACTTGCTATGCTCATGAACACAATCAAATTTACATATTTAAGAGGAACTCCATAATAACACAGGACTCCCCACAAAATTGGCTGGTGCACACTATCAAATGCCATCAAAAGTGGATTTCTATATTCTACACATTGCTGTACACACATGTCCTTAAATGAAAATTTGGTCAGTACAACTTCTACCTTCTAAATCCTGCTTGTTCATCTCTCATCTTTTCATCAAACTTTCTCTCTAGTCTCTTTAGAAGAAGCATACTGACGTAAGTATGATGCCTCTGTAATTATTGCAATCAGTCAGGTATCTTTTTTTGCCATTTTCACCAACACTCCTAGCTCCTATTCATCAGGGTTTCCCTCTTCATGTCACATTCTACAAAATAATCTTGTAAGTATTCTGGGAAAAGCTTCATTTTCAGCCAATATCATCTCGGCAGTTATTTCATTATATCTAGGGGCTTTCCATTTCTTTAGATTTTTAATGATAACTTCGACTTCACACACACTAAATTCATTCATGGACACAGCAAGGTCTTCTTCAGCTTCGGGTATATCAATCAATTTATTCCCTTCATATCTCCTATTCATGAACTCACTAAAATGTTCCATCCAACGTTGCTTTTCTTCCTCTTCTGTTGTTATAACAGACCCATCTCTCTTTTTAATGGGTATATGCTTCTTCTTCTTTGCCCCAGTAGAGATTTCATTAATAATTCTGTGAGAAATTCTTACACCATAGCCACTCCCTGAATTCTTAGTTTGTCAGCCTCAAAAAAATCTACTGGACAAAATACTATAAACAGCAAATTAAACTTTCTTCTGATAAACTGCTGTTTCCTTTAATGGGACTATCCCCTATGTCTTGCATTTTTTCTTATTCCAAATGCACAATTTCTACATATGTCTTCGATATATATATATAATACCTTCATCATATAAAAATTTCAAGTCATTAGATAAAAAAAATTTTATTTATTGGCAAAAATCTTGATTTAAAATAAAAAATTTTAGATAGCTTTTTCTCCACTAATATGACACCAATTCTACTGAAAATCATACCATAAAAACTACTTAATAAACTGAATAATTAAGTTAGACAAAATTTTGATTTTCCTTTTTTTTTTAATGATTTTTTTTTCTTTTTCTTGTCTAGATGCAAAAGTATCATGAAAAACAGGGAAAATAAAAAAGGTCACACAGAATTAAGGGATTTTTATTCTTCTTTGCAATGATATCTTTCTCTCTAGAATAAAACAATAAATAATTGAAAAAAAGCTACCGACATGCGAATAAGTATGTTTTTGAATTATGATCTCCCAAAGATTTTCTAAATAAATCAAAATAACATTCTTATGATAAATTTGATTGCTACTTTTATTGTTCATTCCTACATTAAGGTTCATTAAACAAGGTATTTAAAGCCTGAATGTACCAATACGCTAATGTAAGGGTGTCATGAGTAGCCAGATGCCTCTCATTGTTTCCAGAGTCTTAGTTGGAATGTTCCAGCTTAGTACTCTTTTTCATGTTTCCCTCACTTCTTGGTTCTTTTTTTTTGCTCTCTGCTTACTAGTTGTTCTTTCTTTGACCTTAGGTAACTTTGGCATTGCTATAAAGTTCCCGAGGACGTTATAAAAAGACAATGTACATACGAACTGCAAGTAAACAAACACACGTTCGTCACACATACGTCTTTGGAGTCACTCGCTGGCCTTCTCGTATGATTGCAGTTCTTCGACTACACTGTCCCAACACCTTCCATCTCTGTCAGAAGTACAAGATTTCGAAACATATTTGAAAAATAACGCTGTATGTATAGTAGGCCAAAATAAACACGCAAGACGCTCCTGTCAAACTCAGTCATGCAGACGATGCAGTTAGGATGTCGTCATCATTTAAAGACCGCTTTATCTTCATTATTTTTAAAATAATTGGCTGAAATTTCTGGAGAGCATGCATGACATGTTTCTGCATACATAGAAACAATAACTTAATTTTCGATTTTTTCAAGTTGCTAATTTATACACCATAGCGGACGGTCCCCTTTAACACAGTCACATAATTTTTCCCAAAAAACTAAAGCTTGACTCTCCCAAACTAAATTGGCTAGTTTATGTGCATGTTGCCTTCTTAATAGTGAAAAGGGACTGTGATTAATTGTAAAAAAAATTTATCTTTAACCTCTTACAATCCTCCCCCCTGACATTGCTGCTACTAAATGTGCATCATGGAATGTGACCCATATGCATTAATGCATGTCTTGCAGGTCTGGTTTAGGCACCAATAATTTTTTAAAATTTTTGCCACATCTTTGACATTGCTCTATTTTCTGATATACAGTACTAGATATATTTTGCCAAGAAATTATCCTGCTTTTCATTGCTTCTATTCCAAACTTAGAAGAAATCTTATTAAAATATGGTTTCAATGCACTAATTTCTATGGCTATATCAACCAGTTTGTTAACCCTTTTACCCCCGGGCTATTTGGAAATTTCCAACCCTTAACACCCAGGGGTTATTTTTTTTCAAGCACATTTTGAAGTAGGTATATTTTTCTTAAATTGCTCTAACAGCCTTAATTTTCGTCATAGAGAGGTCAGGTTGGTCTCATTCTCTTGAAAAATGCCTGAAGTTTCTCAAAAAATTATCACAAATATGCAAAAAAAAAATTTAAATAGCAGTTTTGTGCAAGGACGTACCGGTACGTCCATGGGGGTAAAGGGATGAGTTTTGTGAAACGTACCAGTACGTCCTTTGGGGGTAAAAGGGTTAATTGCTGATATATATTTATCAATCATATTTCCAATTTTATGTATATTTATGTTCTTAACTATATAAAATTCAGAAATGAAACAATAATTGCAGTCGCATGAAATTTTGTGGGTTACTTTATTCTGTTGTTGTGTGTAAAAACATCACTTCAACAGTGATTCCCATTACCAGAGATGGATTTATTTCCTTGAATGGCAATAACCAATTGGATTTGGTTCATATATATATCGTAAGGGTTTTTATGGATCCTCACCATTACTACATGTTTGGTAGCTTGAATGATTATGTCAGGGTTAGATTTACAGGCAGGAAGTCGATGCATTGTTTCTGTTTCTGCTACGGTTTTATTTGTTACAACAGCTAACGAATCATCTCTTATGATGAATTCAGAAGAAATCTCCTCAGCCTCACTCACACAGTCTTCATAATTTTCTATTTTTCATTATGGAGAATTTCCATTTTCAAATATCCATTTTTTCTCTCAGATTTAGATTCTAGGGGTGCATGATTAACCTTATGTACTTCAAAAGGACCTTTGATTTCCTCGGAAGTATCAGAAGTGGCTAGAGTGTGAATTCTGTTCCGTATAGGAATCAGAGTTACTTGCTTATGATGAAGATTTTGAGTTCCAGTGCTTTTAGCATTCAGTTTAGTAATTATAGGTAATTATTATTATCATTATTATTACTAGCCAAGCTACAACCATAATTGCAAAAGCAAGATGCTATAAACCCAAAGGCTCCAACAGGGAAAAATAGCCCAGTGAGGAAAGGAACTAAGGAAATAAATAAACGATGAGAAAAAAATAACAATAAATTAATTTAAAAATGGTTATAACATCAAAACAGATATATCATATATAAACTATAAAAAGACTTATGTCAGCCTGTTCAACATAAAAACATTTGCTGCAAGTTTGAACTTTTGAAGTTCTACTGATTCAACTACCTGATTAGGAAGATCATTCCACGACTTGGTCACAGCTGGAATAGAATTTCTAAAATACTGTGTGGTATTGAGCCTCATGATCGAAAAGGCCTGAATATCAGAATTAACTGCATGCCTAGTATTACAAACAGGATGGAACTGTCCAGGAAGATCTGAATGTAAAGGATGGTCAGAATTATGAAAAATCTTATACAACATGCATAATAAACTAATTGAACGACAGTGCCAAAGATTAATATCTAGATCAGGAATAAGAAATTTGATAAACCGTAAGTTTCTGTCAAACCAATTAAGATGAGAATCAGCAGCTGAAGATTGATCACTGAAAATATTAAAACACTTTCTCAATAAGCCATTTTTTTTGTGCAATTGCAGAAGACACAGACCTAATGTGCTTCTCAAAAGTAAATTTGCTGTCAAGAATCACACCTGAAATTTTAAGTCATACAAAGTTAAGGAAACATTATCAATGCTGAGATCCAGATGTTGAGAAGCCATTGTCCTTGACCTATTTATAATCAAACTTTGAGTTTTCATGAGATTCAACTTCATACCCCATAATTTGCACCATGCACTAATTTTAGCTAGTTCTCTATTAAGGGATTCAGCAACCCCAGATCTACATTCAGGAGATAGAATTGATGTAAAGAGAGTAGCATCATTTAAACATGCAACAAGCAGAAGTACTGGAATGCAATGGTATAGAGTGACTTAATGCACATGAGGTGGATTGGTCATTACTCTGTAAATTACAACCTGCAAAAGTATGATCAGTTTTGGAGAGAGAAGTCGAATCATATGAATTTGACAAAATGCTCGAGTAAGTCGATACTTGGGAATTATTATCATCCAAAAGTTTTTTCTGGCTACGCAAAAGGTGATCTATTTGTTACTTGCTGTTTCAATGACTGCTTATTCAAGTTTATACTTAAGACATTGATATGTATTTGACGAGTGAGTTCCTTCACCATACAAACAAAATTTATCTACTAAACAATCGGCAGAGAAGTCATGAAACCTAGCGCACTTGAAACATCTTTTGCCATTAATGCATTTGATATTAACGTGTCTAAAATCATAACATTTAAAACACAGGACTGGCCAAGGATGAATTTTTTAACAGAGATATTTAAATGTTATATCTTCATATAGTCTGGGAGATAAAGTTAGGTAAATAAATAATTTGAGGCTCTTTGTGAGGATCTAGAATCTGGGAGGTGCCATGTACCATATGAATTGTGTACTAGAACCACTAGCCAATATCTGAGAAGTCAGACTAAGATTTGAAACAGGGCAGGTTAGGTCTGAGAAATTACCCTGAGCTCTCACTTAAAAAATTCATGACTATTAAACTTACTCAATAGGCTGTACAGTCATCATTTTATTTATAAGCAAGTAGCATAGTCTTCCCCAGATTACGTCTGAACTAAAAGTAAGCTTCTTTTACCAAACTTTTATATCATAAAATGTACTTCTGATATAGGAACAGTCAGGACTATGCACTTCTCAATAGACTCTCTAAATTGAGAGATTGTCCCTAGGCATACTAGACCTAAAGAGGAAATGGATCATGATCACCTAAAAATAATTTTCACGTACAGAAGTACAGCGATTGGTGCTAAATCTCGAGAAAACCTCTTAAAAACACTAAAAACAGTATAAAAACAGTATAAAAACTGACAAAACACCTAACATCAGGGCTGGAGGAGCACGCGTTGTTGTTTCACAATGAATTTTAAGACTGAAAAAGCTATTCATCATTGGCACCATATTATTGTTGAAGCTGATCTCATTGCTTTACTAGAGGATATAGTGTGTAAGAAGGAAAAAACATGGGAGAATTTCCTAATGACGTCGCAATTCCAAGGTTCTAGAGAAAAAAAGCAATATGAACATCAGGGGAGGTTCACAGATATTTATACTAACAAAACACAGTACAAAGATCTCTAGTAGAATAGATAAAAATGAAACTACGATGAGAATCAACCTTCCTTTTAAAGTTATTCTACTGTGATGATACACTGTATTGCATATCTAAAAATTCCTTGGACCTACATGAAGACTTTTACTATCATCAACAATATCTAATCATGGCGATGTAATACTTACCTCCCATTCTGAACGACTACCTCCAGATTCTTGAGTACCAATTACAAAAATGTCTGGTACATTTTCCATTGCTTCAGGAAGTAAGAATTCTTCCAAATTCACTGGTGGTTCCTGGAAAATCAAAAAAACAATTCTAGAATAATTTTGCAATATGTGAGGTAAGTAAAACTAACTTGAGCACAATATATTTCTTTGCAATAATAAACATATATAAGTGTCAAACTATAAAATGATAGATAAAATCTATATATATGTGTGTATGTAGGTACTGTATGGATTATGATACACATATTCTTATTGCATGTCAACTTTAATTTTTACACATACATACATACATACATACAGTAATACCCTGACATACTAGTGTCCCAACATACATGAAATTTGAGATACGAAGAAGTTTTCGAGCAAATTTTTGCCCCAAGATACGAAACAAATTTGAGATACGAGGATACGAGACGGCTCCCTATGAGGCCGGTAGGTGGCCGAGTGACGAGAGGCTGCTCATGAGGACAGCATCGCTCGTTCTTTCCCGTCGGATCTCCGTCGCGTAAAGTTATCTCCGAGCATCGGCCGTAGTGTTTGCCATTTTTTACATGTTTTTTTTGCGTTAATCAGTACAGAATTAAGTGAATAAG
>NC_090733.1:71987583-72027583 GCF_036898095.1 Palaemon carinicauda
CACTACAGTATTCACAGACTGTCTTCCATTTAGATAATTCCTTCATCAAAGGGAAGGGCCGTAACAGAGGCTCTAGATACCACACTTGAACCACGCCACCGACGCCTAACACGAGCGCCCTCTAGGACATCCTTCTGCAAGAACCTTTGGCTTGGAAAGGAGAGGGTGGGACCATACAAAATAACAGGGAAGGGTTTCACCGGGCGTCACAGGTCTCTCCCCAGAAATAGATTTTTCCTTCGTCAAAATCCCTTTTCTGGGTCGACCTGTGACGCCCGGTGAAAATGTACCAGAGAATGCCTTCCAAGCCCAATAAAGTAATAACATAATGAGGAGAATACAAACACCATGTAACAAAATAATATAATATAATAATGTAAGTAAACATAAAATTACAAACTAGCCAAAGGACATAGTGAACGTAAGTCTAAAAAATATGAAGACACGGAATCAACCGAGTGTCCAAACGCAAAAAGCATCAAATATTACATGTCTAAGAATATCCAAACATTAAAGTAATGGTAAATACAATAACAGTTAAACCATAGGAATTAAACATGGTAATAATCTTAGGGCTAACGAACCACCCAGGAGAGTGGCGACGTGGTGTGAGTGGCAGGAAGGAGGGAGAAGAGAAGAGATGGAAGAAAGGAAGAACAAGAGATTAATGGGGAGAGATAAGACTCCCAGCTGCAACCGTTGGGTATTTAAGGGCCTGTAAGTTCTTTAGATAGTGGCATTTGAAAACCATAGATTTCGAACCCGTATATTTTTTAAGGTCATCAAAATCCATGTTCTGGAAGTAATTAATGGAGGTAGCTACTGATCGGATATCATGAGCATGGGGAAATGATTCCGGATTAGCATGTTTAATGAAGTAGAGGATTTGTTGTCTGATCCCTTGAATGGAAATAGTACCTCCTTGTTCCCTGATAAACAAGGGGCCAGACGAGAGGGTGGCAGTTCTAGCTAAAAAGGCCCTGAGAGTAGTGACTGGACACAGAGAAGTATCCTGGGGAAGAGGAATAATCTTCCAATGGGACCACCTATTTTGTGGGTCCTCATTTTTAGTTAGGAAAGCTCTGTCTGGAGAAAGAAGTACTTCACCTGAAGGGAGGAAATCTATGTTTTCTGAGTTTCGTGAGAGAGCTGCTAGTTCTGAGATTCTAGCACCTGAGGCCAAAGCCGTTAGAAATAAAGTCTTCCTAAGAAGAGTGATATAGGAGCAGGATTCATTGTCCGTGTCTGACGCAAGTTTGAGGACATGGTTCAGAGACCAAGAGACCTTTTGTGGACGAACCAAAGGTCAAAGCCTACCACACGCTTTTGGAATAGATGAGAAATAGGGATCAGCTAGGTTAATGTTAAACCCAACAAGGAAGATTTTCTTCAAAGCTGACTTGATGGTGGTTATAGTGCTAGCTGCTAGGCCTTTGTCAAATAGGAACCTAAAGAAAGAGATGGCTAAATTCGGAGTCATACGAGTATGGTCTGAATTCTTTAGGAAATCTGCTAGTTTCTTAACGGCCAAATCATATTGACGAATTGTCGAGTCCCTTTTGTCTGATTCTATGAAGAGGACGTTTTCCGGGTCAATGTTTGCGTCTCTACGAGCTGCAAACTTCATGAAGTCCACAAAGTTAGGGTTTTGGCTATCCTTGAGGAATCTGACACAGTCTGAGTTTGGACTACTTGGGTCAGTTTGGGGAATGGGATCCGGAAGGGACGGAGTTTCAACTCGAGGAGGAGAGGAAACCAACTGCTCTTTGGCCAGTGAGGTGCTACTAAAGCCACTGCCCCTCGGAAGGAGCGTAGTTTGTGTAAAACTTTCATTAGAAGATTCACTGGAGGGAATAGGTAAACCTTCTTCCAATGGTTCCAATCCAGGGATGTGTCCATGGCATAAGCCTGAGGGTCCAGGTTTGGGGTCACATAACAGGGAAGTTTGTGATTCAGCTGAGTTGCGAATAGATCTACCTGGAGGCCCGGAACCAGCCTGAGTATCCCCCGGAATGAATTTATGTCTAGAGACCATTCTGATTCCAGTGGTTTCGTCCTGGATAGTGAGTCTGCTATCACATTCTGGACTCCTGCTAGGTGAGTTGCTGACAGGAATCAGTTCTTTTCTGTTGCCAAGGCGAAGATAGTGACCAGGACCTGATTCAGGTTGGGTGACTTGGATCCTCCTCTGCTGACGCAGTGTACTACGGCTGTGCTGTCTGAAACTACTCTGATGTGGGTCTACCTCGGAGGGGAGAGTCTCTTCAGGGTCAAGAACACTGCCATGGCTTCGAGAACATTGATATGGAACTGTTTCATGGTGGGTGACCAAGAGCCCTGAAACATCTGATGTTCGGAGTAACCCCCCATCCACTCAGAGACGTGTCTGTATGAACTGTCACTTGTGGAGGTGGGAATTGTAGGGGAACCGATTTGGAGAGGTTCCTCGATTCGGACCATGGGCGTAGTCTCATTTTCAAGACAGGGGATCTTCGAGATCTTGTCTCTTAAAGGTACTGTAGCTCTCTTTCTCCAAACTCGATTGATGTCTTTGAGTTTGGCTTTTAATAGGAGATCTGTTACTGAAGCGAATTGGAGAAGGCCGAGGATTCTTTCTAAGGCTCTTCTGGACACCTGTTTGTTTGAGAATATTCCTGATCTTGGAAGCTATTTCCCTTAGCTTTTTGGGAGGAAGGGATAGCTTGTTCTTTGAAAGGTCCCACTGAATGCCTAACCATTCGAAGTGGCATGATGGTTGCAGGCGGGACTTTTGGAGATTGACTTGAAATCCCAGGTTGGCAAGAAATCGAAGTAGGCTACTTTCGTCGTAGCTCTGTTGCATTCCTGGGTCGACCGAGCTCAAATGAGCCAATCGTCCAAATAAGCTATGATCTGTATCCCTTGGTTCCTGAGTTGTTCTAGCACTGTCTCTCCCAGTTTCGTGAATATCCTGGGGGCAATAATGAGACCGAAGGGCATGACTTTGAACGCAAAGGCTTTCTTGCCTAGGCAGAAGCCTAGGTAAGGAGAGAAGTTTCGAGCTACTGGCACATGATAATAGGCGTCGGTAAGATCGATAGAGGGGGTGACGGCCCCACGGGGAAGTAAGGTCCGTACCTGAGAGATAGTCAACATTCGGAACTTGTCGCAGAGAATGTAAGAGTTTAGTTTTGACAAGTCTAGGACCACTCTCAATGCCGACGAGTCTTTCTTTGGAACTGTAAACAGGCGGCCTTGGAACTTCAGTGATTGAACCCGTTTGATTGCTTTCTTCTTGAGTAACTGTGGTGTACTCTTTCAGGATGGGAGTGGGTCTCTGGAAGAAGGTCACTGGTGGAGGTGGAGAACCCTGTGACCATTTCCAACCCAAACCTTTGGAGATTATGCTGTGAGCCCACGGACTGAAGGTCCAATGGTCTCGAAAGTGGTAAAGTCTCCCCCCTACCGGGACCACATCATTGCGAGGGAGTGAATCTAGGTCCCTTCCCTCCCCGAGCACCCCTTGTCCTAGAACCGCCTCGTTGGCGGAACTGTCCTCTACCCCTGTAGCTTCCTCTCTGGTGTCCACGAAAGGAACCTGAGGATTCGTAGCTAGGGTTGTATGCAGGAGAGGGCATCCAAGCGGGGTTGGGTTGTGTACCTGGGGGAGCAGTGAGGTAGACCACCTGTTGAGGGGGAGCCGGTTGCTGAGACGTTGAAGCAGAGGGAGACTGTGATGACGAGTGAGTAACTGTCGATTGATGGTAGTGACCCCGGTTCGTCTTGTAAGGGGTGAATCTCTGCTTCTTCTTGAAGAAAGCTTGGTTTTGGGCTTCGACCTTCCTTTTGGCAGTGAGGCCCCACCTTACTTGCAAATTTTGGTTTGCCCTCGCAGCGTCCTGAAGAACTTTGTTCACTTCCTCCTGAGGAAAGAGGGTTTTACCCCAGCAGGAGGAAGCTATCAGCCTGTTCGGTTCATGTCTGATAGAGGCCTCCGACAGAACGTATTTCCTGCAACTAACCCGAGCCGACCAGAAATCGTGGAGGTCGACTTGGTAGGACAGAGACAGGTTCTTTGTGAATATCCGAAACAAAGTCTCAGTCAGATAAAGCGAGGCTAGGGACTCCGCGGAGGTAATGGAGTGGACAGACCTAGCTAACCTATTCCGTGCCTCAAACTCAGTCCTGAGAAGATTCTCCGGTAATTTGGGAAGCTTCTCGGAAAACAGAGTAGAGGCACAGTCTGGGCCTAACTTCCCTACTGTGAAAGTAGAGGAAGCATCGTCCCAGGTAGCAGAGGTACTCGGGATGAGCATGGAGGTGGGGTCCGTCTCTTTAAGAGCCGGCATGGCAGAGCCCTCTTTGACAGCTTGAATAGTGAGATCTGTCAATTTATCCGTAATAGGCAAGGTAATAGCAGGAGCAGTTGTAAAAATGGTGTAGGCCCCTTTGTGTGGGGTGAGCTTGGAATTAGCGCACCCACATTCAGACAGAGTCGTGGCCCAGACAGCTTGGGCCTGTTCTTTAGGAAATATTACCGTTTCCTTCGGTACCTTGTCCAATCTAACCAAGGCATGCTCTTTCAAACGAATGAAGCCGTTGAATGGGAATTCTAGCCCCGGAGGGTAAAATTCTAGGTCCTCTAGAGGGCGGGTGCCAATGCTATCCAGAGTTATGGTACCATCTATATATGGAGCATGCAAGGCAAACCTCCATGGGTTGTTTTTATCGAAGGGGGGTAACTTCGACGCATCTGGGGCTGAAGGAGGAGGCATCTGAGTTCCTGAACGGATCAGATTCGCCACCATATCTTTGAGCTCCGTCATAGCCCCTTGGCTTGCCCTAGAATGTTGTTGTATCTGCTCCTTAACCCCTTTACCCCCAAAGGACGTACTGGTACGTTTCACAAAAGCCATCCCTTTACCCCCATGAACGTACCAGTACGTCATCGCAAAAAAATGCTATAAAAATTTTTTTTTTCATATTTTTGATAATTTTTTGAGAAAATTCAGGCATTTTCCAAGAGAATGAGACCAACCTGACCTCTCTATGACAAAAATTAAGGCTGTTAGAGCAATTTAAAAAAAAATATACTACAAAATGTGCTGGGAAAAAAATAACCCCTTGGGGGTTAAGGGTTGGAAATTTCCAAATAGCCTGGGGGTAAAAGGGTTAACAATATCCCTGATCAGGTCAACGGGGAAGGAGGGTTCCTGAGTACTACCCGCTGACGAAGCCTTGGACTTAGCGGACTTCGACTTTTTAGCAGTCACGGTTTTATGTGAAGCAATAGGAACATCAGGAGCATTTGAGGGTCCAGGGACCGGTGACGTAGATAATGGCAAAGCTGAAGGCTTAAAGGTACGTAGTGGCTTCACCTTCGGTCGTACAGGGACGGAGGGATCCCGAGGAGAAGCCGTAGGCTTATCAAAGCCGAGGAAGGAAGAGGTAGAGGAAGGAGTGAGAGATAAAAGGGGATCCACCAACTCAGCACCACCTACCTGCTCGTCCATGGGTTCGACGTCCAAATCTAGAGAGGACACCAATAAAGCTTCCTCTTCCGTTGGGATGGTTGCTCTAACCACCTCAATTAACGGGGCCGCTGTCTCCGGCAGAACTGCTGCAGTGGTAGAGCCCGGGAACAGACGAGAGGCCATGTCTCCGTCGAGGAGATAGGGTGCGCCAGACGGAGCATTCGTTCCAAAGCCTGACACCCAAGGACGGAGAGCAGCTCTTGCAGCCCGGAGAGAGTCATCATCAGCCTGAAAGAGGTGAGGGGATTAATGATGAAGGAGAAGCTCGTTCTCCGCAATAAGCGATGTACTGTATACATATATAAGGAACAAATTAAATCATCGCCAAAGGATAAAAAGGTACAAACTAGAACCAACTTACGTCATCGTTCAGGAGTAGGGAGGACAGCTCGTAGCAGAGCGTGCACGACTCCGGGAACCACACCATGTATGAGGCTTGTCCCGGCTCCCGAGTGAAGGATATGGCGCAATGCGCACGGGACCGGCATAGGTCATGTCCCACGGGATCATTAAAGGCAGCGGGGCAGCCCTTGGCAGCGCAACGGACCTTCTGTAAAAGAAAGGATGTTCCTTGAGACTCTGGTCAGTGATTAAGATCAACTAAAAGAGTCTAGATAACATTAAATATGTGTGCATAGAATGGTTCCATAATTGAGAGCTAGAGTTCCATATTAATATATTAATACAAAATAAGAATAAACTAATGTACACTGCCGAACCACGGACGAGCCGAGGATGCAGTGATAGGTCTGTAACCAAGTAATATGTAACTATAAGCAGCAGCGGAAAGTTAATGTTAACCTCAATGCTGATCGTCTGGGCGATCTCCGGTGAAGCCGGAGGTCCGGTGAAAGGTCCGGAATAATTAAATTGTGATTAATAATGAAAAGTTCATGTGGATATGGCCGAAGCCGGAGTCCGTGTGCAAGGGATCACCGGGGGGATGAGGCCCTGCCAGAGGGTTGCACTCCAAATAATATCTGACTGGGTTCCAAACTCAATGAGTATCCCTTATGGCGGAGTAGAACTCAAGGCGGAGAGGATGAACGTTCAGATGCTCCTCCCAAGGCGGAGCGGGGAGAGGACGGAACTACGAGGGGAACGGGTGGCGGCCTAAATCTGGCCCAAAATAATGACTCACACACGAACGGGACCTATTAATAACGCTAGCTATATTAACAGTAACCACATAATAAAATAAAACATAAATATCATAAACCCGTAGAGGGAGAGGGGGGAGGGATAACCCGTGAGTGTATAAAACGGGAAATCCAACTCTCCTACTCGAGGTTAAGAAAGAAAACGAGAGAAAGGGTAACTCGTGACTGTAGCAACAGAAAACGAGAACTCCATGCTCACGCTCTCGTGGTTACACTATAAAGAACCAAAAGCACACTATAATAGGATATAAGTAAAACAATAAAATTGTAATGTCAGTCAAGATTAAGAACAAAGAATAACGACTGCGTAACAAAATAAATATAAAGATATAGTCTATTAACGAACGCCTTCCCGAGGCGGGTACTAAACTATAATAAAGCCACGGACGTTATTCTTCGCTCGTCCAGATTGGACTTGCTAGCAAAAAATACTATAGTAAAACAATAATAATAATAATGATAATAATAATGGTTCAAAAGGCGTAAGAGACTTAACCAAGAACCTAGATGACAGAGTACCAAATGGGCAAGATTAACGTGAAATTCCAGCGAGGCAAATCAAAACAACAATGGCCGCCGACGCCGCGGAAGGCCAAGCCGGTCTATAATTAAAAACCACACTACTGGAAAGAGAACAACTGCCCGGTACTGTAAAAAGCTGTCAAAACAAACTATGGTACTTAACATTGGTAAAGGTGAAGTAGTAGCTTCAGTCATGATGAATTAAATCCAGAAACGGGAAAAACACCAAGAGCACAAAAAATTACGAGCAAGCGAGCAAGTCCAAAACAGAAGGATGTCCTAGAGGGCGCTCGTGTTAGGCGTCGGTGGCGTGGTTCAAGTGTGATATCTAGGGCCTCTGTTACGGCCCTTCCCTTTGATGAAGGAATTATCTAAATGGAAGACAGCCTGTGAATAGTGGCTTTCACACGCCCCTGCTTTATACACGACACCCACAAGGTGCACGCGCGAGGGTAGTAACCTCTGCATTCCATGCTTTTATCTTTCTCTGGTATATATGGAAAGTTTATATCAGAAAAGTGTAAAGAAGGACCCTTTTCACCGGGCGTTACAGGTCGACCCAGAAATCAAATTCTTAATGGTTGGTAAACAATCATCACTAAGAATTTATTTTTTTCTTGGTCACAAAAAACCGAAATGGCGAAGCAAGCAACCGCGATTAACGAGGTCTGACTGTACTATTTTTTATCAAGAAAAGAAAATACTACCTTACCAAGTAAAATCAGTTCATTTTGATGCAAGAAAATAGATTATTTCAAGGAAATATTTGTCATATTAGTGTACTATTTCCGACATAATTTTGACATCATCACAGTGAAAAAAGTAGTAGTAAAGTCGAACAGTCAGAAGTCATATAGGTAGTAAGTGAACATAGAAATAAGCAATTTTATCAGTAAAATTCAATTTATTCCCTAGTTCAAGAGCCCTCTTGCCTGTCACAATTCTTCAACTGGGAAACAGTATTCCGTGTTGAATCTGAAAGACTCCGTCAAGGCACAGTCTCTTTAAAGAGGGCACACTGCTGTATTATTATCACAAAGTAATAGAAATGCTGGAGAATGAAATGGACTGAAGGAAAGTCAAGTTAAAATGTAAAAATGGCTTAACTAGAGCTCAAAAGGATATGGAAAAGGCCCTTTGCTAATGCCAAGAGTGCACCATATGAGATATACTGTACTGATGGTAGATGTACTAACCTGTTAAGAGGTTTAGGGAGTGAAGATTAAGTAAAGGAAAAAGCTGTGTAATATATAGACATCAAAAGAGTTTATGATAAAGGTGCTGAGATTGTATAGTATCTAAGGTGATTTGTTGAGTGGCTATTAAAATTCATTAGGGGAAGATATACCAAGGGAACTAATACTGTATGTAGACAGGAGAGAGACTGACTTGGTGTACAAGGATATGAGGGAAACGTGAGTTATTCAAATGCAAAATATATACAGTATTAACCAGATTTAGCAAACTCTATTGACGGAGTCTGCTCCTTCTGATTTATGTCATAAGTAACCATAATACTTTACCTTTCCATTCATATTCCATGTAGCAATAAATAATGTAAGGGTCCGACTTGGAAAATATCGGTCCAGTTCCTTTCCCCCGAGAAGACTTCCATATCCAAGGCCTCCAAAAAGGTAATTCCTGGAATAAGAAGGGTACTTTAAATAAAATTGTTAAAAAGATTGGCATAACCTTCAAAATAAGAAAAACTTGTTAAGGGCAAAAAGCTTAAGGCACCCTAAATAAAGATGAATTTTCTTGTGACCATTGAAGCTAACAAAATATGATGTACTACACAATCTGAGGGGATGGATGGATTGTTTGGGTAATAAATGCTGAAAATAATGTTTGCCATTTTACAGAACAAACAAATCAAAATTAAAATCATACAACTGACCAGATATTATTTGTTTTTTCCTATATTTAGGATTTTACAGGTAGTAGGTTGACCAGAGCACCAGCCACCCATTGAGATACTACTGTCACATATAGAATAATTAAAGTAAAAATAAAAGTATTAGTGGGGTTAGTTTAAGTCGCAGGAAGTAGGGCAGTGGTTGCTGACCTATGACCTTATCTCCAAGATTCCTGGGTATTGTAAACTATGTCACAAGCCACTGGGCCTGAAGAAAGAGTTGCACCAATTTTGTTGGATATAAACTGTTGTCATTCTTTTACTCCCCAGGCCAAAGTATGAGGGAGGTTGGACAAAAGCTGGGGGCTTTGAGGTGGGGCAACCTAGATCACAGATGTCACGTAACAAAAGGATACCATCTATCTCCTAGCGGAAGCCCCTAACCTCCATAGAGACAGATGCCATAAAAACTCACCCTTGGAAGGAGAGAGAGGAGTCGAGCGCAAGAGACGGGCGCGTGCCCTAGTTGCCGCTGGGCAATCATTACGCCCAAACGACTATCCACTAGGTTGCGATCATAATAGTAATTGTTACCTTAGACTTGTAACGTGAGACAAGTGTTATGTGTGTGCCCCTCCCTCTTGCTTGACTTGGATAGAAATTAAGACTGAAATGTTCAGTTAATAAGTCAGATTTGGGACTTGAGATAAATTGCTATTCTACTGACGGAAGATTAATAGTAACTTGCTCTAAGTCGATTCTCCGCAAGTGTGTCTATTATTTACAAGTTAATTACCATTGTATTAAACTGATTAAATCATTTGAAAGTCAGCGAGAAATTTGTATTTCTTCTGTAATGTAATCCCAAGATTTAAAGTTCTATTTCACTCGCTTTGAAGAAGATTTATGCTAATTTTTGTTGTGAAAATTAACTTGGACAATACATCCTCTCACAATGTAAAAATTGTTTAATTCACAGCCTCTCATCTTTATTGCTTAATTATCCACGCCATGTGACACTACTGCTAGAGAATTACTGAATCCTTTGACTGGCCAGACAGTAATACACTGGATCCCTCACTCTGGTTAAGAATAATTTTTTGTTTGTCTACACATACACCGACTAGTCTGGTCTATTCTTTCCACATTGTCCTCTGTTCTCATACACTCAACAACATTGAGATTACTAAATAATTCTTCTTCGCCCAATGGTTAACTACTGCTATGTAATTGTTCAGTGGCTACTTTCCTCTTGGTAAGGGTAGAAGAGACTCTTTGGCTATGCGAAGCAACTCTTCTAGGACACTCCAAAATCAAACCATTGTTCTCTAGTCTTGGGCACTGCCATAGCCTCTGTACCATGGTCTTCCACTGTCTTGGGATAGAGTTCTCTTGCTTGAGGGTACACTCGGATGCACTATTCTATCTTATTTATCTTCTTGTTATTTTGAAGTTTTTATAATTTATATATGAAAGATGATATTTTCATAATAAAATAAATTTTTGAACATACTTACCCGGTGGTTATATAATATAGCTTTAGTCCCCGACGTCTGGCAGAAATTCAAAACTGGCGGCAATCGCAGATTGAGTAGCCAGGTTTTAACACCAGCGCCCTCTGTCGCGAGGTACTTGGAACCATTTCATGATTCCTCAGATCTTCCCTGCCGCCATTGCCGGCAACATCGTTGGTTCGCTTGTTTGATTTTGCTTTCGGCTTTTCTTGAACCTTGATTGATTTTTATTATTTTGACCCTTGCTAGTTTTTGATCTCTCTAATTAATATTCAAAATGGCTGACCCTTCTCCCGCTTATAGAAAGTGTGTGAAAGGATGTAAGACCCGGCTTCCTAAAGCCTCAATTGACTTCCACTCAATTTGTGTTAAATGTAGGGGTAAAGTATGCGAGTTGGGGGATCGGTGTAACGAATATGTTTTGTTGTCTGAGAGGGAGTGGCTGGAATTTGACTGCTACACTCGTAAACTTCAGAGAGACAGAATCAGACGAAGTTCTTCTCGGTCTAGAGAATTTTCCTCTTCCTGTATCATTGAACCTAATCCTTCCCCTGTAGTGGTAGTTTCAGATCCCACTACTGTAACCACTGAGCCTTACGCTTAAGGACATGATGGTTGCTATTCAAGCCCTGGGCGTTAGGGTTGAATCGCTTGCTGAGGACAGGAACCAACTTATGTCCCATGTTGATCAGTTAAAAAGTGTCTGTGCGAAAAGTGCGGTTAATGTGTTTAGTGCAGTGGAGGGTGCGTCTGCTCAGACCTGTCGTTCACCTAGCCTTAGACCTCTTCCAAGCTCCCCAACCCCTGGGAGAAGGAATGTTGATCGGCGAAAGGGAACGAGAGGAGTTATCACTTGAGCAGACATCCCCTCGAGCGTACCTGTTGACATTTCATGGGATGCTCGCCCTCACCATGGGAAAGGTGAGGTTAAGGTGTTTCCCTCATCTTCGGATGACGCAGCGCATAGCAGAGGCTGGCATCAAGCTTCCAGACCTCATAAGAGGAAAATGGATGCAGTAGATCAGCGTCGCTCCTTGTCGCCGCAAGTGCCTGGTTGTAGCCACTGGAGCAGTCCAGAGCGTTTCCCCTCGTCTGAAGAAGGTTCTCCTGCTAAACGTCCTGTTAGGACGTCGGACTCTGACATACGGCTAGTCCAGCCTGGTGCAGATCAAGTTCTTGAGTCTGGTATTACTTCGGTGCATGCTCCGCCCCCACCGTCAGACTGTTTGTCGTCTCCTGGATGCTCTGCGCGTTACATGAGCGATGAAGAAGGTGAGTTTGTGGTGGAAGTAACTCCTCCCGCTTTACCAGTGGCTCGCCAAGATCCCGAACCCTTGGGAAGGCGTCGGGAATCTTTGCAACTTGACGCTAAGCGTAGCAAGGCGGTTAGTCAAGAGGCGCTTGACGACGGACAGCTTTCCAAGCGTCAAGCAATTGAACACGGCGCTGTACGATGTGATAAGGTTTCTGTGAAACGTCGAGACCCTGATCCCCTTGATACCAAACGTCAAGCATCCAGGCGTGACGCCAAGCGCCAAGCGACCAAACGTGACGACAATCGGCAAGCAGCTAAAAGTGACGCCGAGCGTCAAGTTAGACATGACGTCGGGCGGCGAGCACGTGACGTTGAGCGTCAAGCAAAACGTGACGCCAAATGTCAAGCAGTTGCCGAATGTCATGCAGTCGGACGTGACGCCGAGCGCAAGAGCCTCAGACGTCATGATGACACCAGTCGTTCCGAGCATCAAGATCGCGAGCGCATTAGTCCCGACCATTTTGATCGCGAGCGACTTCTTTCTGAGCGTCGCGCTTTGGATCAACGTGACGTCGAACACGATGATCCTGCCCCTGTGGGTGACAGTAGTAGAGCCCGTAAGGACGTCTCTACTTCAGTTAGAGTTTTATCAGAGGAAGAGATTGATGATCACCTTTCCACGGCTGACCTTTTAGAAGATTTATCGGAGGAAGAAAAAACTAAGACCCTTAATCATTCAGCTGATCTTAAGAAGATTATGAAAATTTTTACAGAAGAATTTCCTGATCATTTTGTTCCTGTTGCTCCACGTTCCCCACCTTCGGAGTTTACCCTTGGGAAGGTAGCAAAGGCATCTCTTTTTCACCAAGATGGTTCTCTCTCGGTCACCGAAGAGTGTGTTAAGGCTGTCGGGAGACTGGATGCAGTCCAAAAAAGAACAAGGCAAGACAGCCTTCTCTTTTCCTCCAGCTAGATTAGCCACCAGGTCAAGCGTGTGGTACGAGACCTGAGAAGTTCTCGGCTTGGGAGTTCCTGCCTCTGCCCAGGGAGACTTTTCAAGCCTAGTAGACTCTCCTCGTCGGTCGGCCATGAGAAGGACCAAGATTCTATGGTCTACTACTGAACTCTATCATCTCCTCAAAGGCGTCTTTAGAGCCTTCAAGGTTTTCAACTTTCTGGATTGGACTCTGGGAGCCTTGGGGAAGAAAGTTTTAACCCTTAAGGATACTGACATTGATAGTATTATTCTGATCATGTCTTGTATGGACAAAGCTGTTAGAGACGGCTCTAATGAGTTGGCAGCCCTCTTTTCAGCTGGGGTTCTTTAGAAAAGAGCACAAATGTGTTCTTTTCTTTCCATGGGGGTCACACCCTTTCAAAAGTCTGAGTTGCTGTATGCACCGCTTTCTCCCTCTCTGTTTCCTCAGGAGTTAGTGAGAGAAGTTGCTTCCGCTTTGACACAGAAGGCCATTCAAGAGTTAGTCTCTAAGACTGCAAGGAAGGTCCTACCGACTTCCTATACTAACCGCAGACCTAAAGAAGAAACTCCATTCCCTCAATTTTCACAGCCTTTTCGAGGGAAACCCTTCAATAGGGGTAGTTCCAGACCCGGCGGGAGGATAACTAGAAAGAGAAGTTCCAGATCTGGGCGAAGCAGAGTCTGACTGCTTTCACCTTCAGACAGCAGTAGGAGCCAGACTGAACAACTTCTGGCGAGCGTGGGAGAAAAGGGGAGCAGACCCTTGGTCCGTTCTTGTACTGAAGGAGGGATACAGGATTCCTTTCATTATGAAACCACCTTTAGTTTTAGATCCGATAGATGTTTCTCCCAGATACAAAGAGGAGTCGAAGAGGCAGGCTATGCATCTCCAAATGTCTCTCTTGTTGGAGAAGAAAGCAGTAGAGAGGGTACGAAACTTGCGGTCACCAGGGTTTTACAACCGCCTGGTTGCCAAGAACTCGGGGGGGAGACCAGTCTTGGACGTAAGTGCACTCAGACTTCGTTCGGAAGACAAAGTTCTCTATGGAGACACCAAAGATTGTGCTAGCAGCAGTAAGAAAGGGAGACTGGATGGTCTCTTTAGACCTCCAGGACGCTTATTTCCATATCCCCATTCATCCGAGTTTCAAGCGTTACCCGAGGTTCATTTACAGGAAAGAAGTCTTCCAGTTTCGAGCCTTGTGTTTCGGCCTCAGCACCGCTCCTCTCATTTTCACGAAGCTTATGTTAAATGTAGCGAGCATACTGCACTCGAGAGGCATCAGAGCCTCCTTGTATCTGGACGACTGGCTACTCAGAGCTCACTCCTTCAATCACTGTCTGGAGGATCTGCAAATAACACTGAAATTGTCAGAGGAACTGGGTCTTCTTGTAAACACAGAAAAGTCCCAACTGATTCCATCCCAGAAGATCCTTTATTTGGGGATGGAGATTCACAGTCTAGCTTTCCGGGCTTTTCCGTCACCCTCAAGGATGGAGCAAGCTCTCCTGAAACTCCGTACTTTTCTAGCGAAAAGAATATGTTCTGTGAGAGAGTGGGTGAGTCTGGTGGGAATCCTCTCCTCACTGGAGCAGTTTGTTTCCTTGGGAAGACTGAATCTCCGTCCTCTTCAATTTCACCTCAATTATCATTCGGACAAGGAAATGAGCCTAGAGATGGAAAACATTCCGCCTAGAGATGGAAAACATTCCACTTACGGAACCAGTAAGAAGTTGCCTCCAATGGTGGAACGATCCAGGGAAACTTTAGGAAGGTCTCTCTCTGGAACAAAGGAGCCCAGACCTTGTGTTGTGTTCCGACGCCTCGGACTCGGGGTGGGGAGCAACACTGGGCAAGTTGGAGATCTCGGGTCTGTGGACAAGAGATGAGGAGAGCCTCCACATCAACTCGAAGAAGCTGTTAGCAGTCCTGTTGGCCCTCAAAAGTTTCGAAGGGTTGGTATGGAACAAAGTGGTGCAGGTCAATGCCGACAACACTACAGCATTGGCAAACATAGCCAAACAGGGCGGAACACACTCGAGGTCACTTTACGAAACTGCAAAGGTTCTTCTCGTTTGGGCAAAGGAGAGCAATGTAACCCTCCTTACAAGGTTCATCTAAGGAGAAAAGAACGTGATGGCAGACAGCCTCAGCAGGAGGAATCAAGTCCTGTCCACAGAATGGACATTGCATCAAGAGGTTTGCAAGAAACTTTGGCGGATTTGGGGTCGTCCGTCCATAGACCTGTTTGCAATCTCAAAAACAAAAAAGGCTGGACACATACTGCTCCCCAGTTTCGGATCTCGAAGCGGTCCACATAGACTCTTTCCTGTTGGATTGATCTCACCTGGACATGTACGCGTTCCCCCCATTCAAAGTTCTGTACAAGCTGTTACAAAAGTTTGTGTCTCACGAGGGAACCAGATTAACGGTAGTGGCTCCCTTCTGGCCATCAAGAGAATGGTTCACAGAGGTACTACAATGGATGTTGGACATCCCAAGAAGCCTTCCTCTAAGAGTAGACCTACTCAAACAACCACACTTGGAAAGGCACCATCAAAACCTTCGAGCTCTACATCTAACTGCCTTCAGACTATCGAAAAACTCACAAGAGATAAGAGGATTTTCGAAGGAGGCAGCTAGGGCTATCGCTAGAGCAAGGAGGACTTCTACTATCGAGGTTTACCAGTCCAAGTGGGAGGTTTTTAGAGAATGGTGCAGAGTCAACTCAGTTTCCTCATCCAGTACCTCTTTGACTCAGATTGCTAACTTCTTTTTAGACCTTAGAAGAAAATGCAACTTTTCTTCCTCTACCATCAATGGGTACAGGAGTATGTTAGCAGCAGTCTTCAGGCACAGGAACTTGGACCTCTCAAATAATAAAGACCTACAGGATCTTCTCAAATCCTTTGAGACTTCTAAGGAGCGACAACAGGAATCACCAGCCTGGAACCTGGATGTTGTCTTTAAGTTCCTCATGAGTGACAGGTTTGAACCTTACACTCGGCTTCTTTTAAAGACTATTTTCTTGGTTAGTCTGGCAACAGCTAAGAGAGTCAGTGAGGTTCATGCTTTGACCAAGAATATTGGCTTCAGAAACGGCAAAGCTATCTGCTCCTTGCAACTTGGATTCCTAGCCAAGAACAAACTCCCTTCTCATCCATGGCCTAAGTCTTTCGAAATTCCGAACCTTTCCGATGTGGTTGGTGAAGAATTGGAGAAGGTCCTGTGCCCTGTAAGAGCACTGAAGTTCTATCTGGACAGAACTAAAGAATTACGAGGCAAGTCAGAAGCTCTTTGGTGTTTAGTCAAGAAGCCCTCGTTACCGATGTCAAAAAACGCCCTATCATACTTTATCAGGCTCTTGATAAGAGAGGCTCACTCACATTGCGGTGAGGCAGACCTCAAACTGCTGAAAGTTAAGACGCATGAAGTTAGAGCTGTAGCAACTTCTGTAGCTTTCAAGCTGAATTGTTCTCTGCAGAGCATTATGGACACAACCTTTTGGAGGAGTAAATCTGTGTTCGCCTCACATTATTTGAAACGTGTCCAGACTCTTTACGAGGACTGCTACACTCTGGGACCATTCGTAGCAGCGAGTGCAGTAGTGGGGAAAGGTTCTACTACTACATTCCTATAATCCTAGTACCCTTTTTCTTCTCTTGGAACTTTTGTTTTTTATGGTTGTCTGTGGAGACTGGTCGCCAGTCTTCCACAATCAATGGACTTTAGTAAGGTGGTCAATTTTGTTCCTTGAGAGCGTCCGGAGCAAGGGTATTGGTTGAGGTCCTGTCAACATAGAGGTATTTACACCGGTTTGACAGCTCCTAGAGGTCTTCAGCCCCATGGGTGGATCGCTGGATCTCATAAGGAAAGCGGACATAATGAGGCAAAGAATCAGTGAGGTTCATGCTTTGACCAAGAATATTGGCTTCAGAAATGGCAAAGCTATCTGCTCCTTGCAACTTGGATTCCTAGCCAAGAACGAACTCCCTTCTCATCCATGGCCTAAGTCTTTCGAGATTCCGAACCTTTCCGATGTGGTTGGTGAAGAATTGGAGAAGGTCCTGTGCCCTGTAAGAGCACTGAAGTTCTATCTGGACAGAACTAAAGAATTACGAGGCAAGTCAGAAGCTCTTTGGTGTTTAGTCAAGAAGCCCTCGTTATCGATGTCAAAAAACGCCCTATCATACTTTATCAGGCTCTTGATAAGAGAGGCTCACTCACATTGCGGTGAGGCAGACCTCAAACTGCTGAAAGTTAAGACGCATGAAGTTAGAGCTGTAGCAACTTCTGTAGCTTTCAAGCTGAATTGTTCTCTGCAGAGCATTATGGACACAACCTTTTGGAGGAGTAAATCTGTGTTCGCCTCACATTATTTGAAACGTGTCCAGACTCTTTACGAGGACTGCCAAACTCTGGGACCATTCGTAGCAGCGAGTGCAGTAGTGGGGAAAGGTTCTACCACTACATTCCCATAATCCTAGTACCCTTTTTCTTCTCTTGGAACTTTTGTTTTTTATGGTTGTCTGTGGAGACTGGTCGCCAGTCTTCCACAATCAATGGACTTTAGTCAGGTGGTCAATTTTGTTCCTTGAGAGCGTCCGGAGCAAGGGTATTGGTTGAGGTCCTGTCAACATAGAGGTATTTACACCGGTTTGACAGCTCCTAGAGGTCTTCAGCCCCATGGGTGGATCGCTGGATCTCATAAGGAAAGCGACATAATGAGGCAAAGAATCATTGAAGTCAGCTTCCTTATCAGGTACGAACCCTTAAGTTTGTCTATTAACTCTTAAGTAAAAATTCCAAACAATGTTGGCTGTCTCTGACCCTCCACCAAGGGTGTCAGTCAGCTATATTATATAACCACCGGGTAAGTCTTGTGTGTAAAAATGATATTTTCATAATAAAATAAATTTTTGAACATACTTACCCGGTGGTTATATAAGTTTAATTCCCACCCTCCTCCCCTCTAGATAGCTATGGGCATGGAAGATCTGAGGAATCATGGAATGGTTCCATGTACTGTACCTCGCGACAGAGGGCGCTGGTGTTACACCTGGCTACTCAATCTGCGATTGCCGCCAGTTTTGAATTTCTGCCGGACGTCAGGGACTAAAGCTATATTATATAATCACCGGGTAGGTCTTGTGTTTAAAAATTTATTTTGATGTTCTTTTTGTTCTTAATCTTCTCTTGTAGTTTATCTCCTTATTTCCTTTCCTCACTGGGCTATTTTCCTTGTTGGAGCCCTTAGGCTTAGAGCATCCTGATTTTACAATTAGGGTTGTAGCTTAGCAAGTAGTAATAATAATAATAATAATAATAATAATAATAATAATAATAATGACACCAAACTGAAGACCATGCTCGGCGTCAATGACACTAGATGTCAGGATACCAGAAAACCTCAAATCAATCAATCAAATGAAGACCATGCCAGATACAAATAAAAACTGATATGAAAAAATTACAAGTACAGGTATACCCCGGATTACGTGGTTTCAAGTTAAGTTGGTTCTGAATCTACTTTGGTTGCCAAAAATAATACATGGGAAAATATAAAACGGATTTTGAAGCAAAGCGAAAAATCTATTTTTGGGTGAGATGGCCCTGTCGTCCTGATGGAAGGTTCCTATTGGCAGCTTTCTAAGAATATTTAGCTACAGTGATACTCCCAGAGAATTGACCGTAGGTCTTCAGAATTCTAACTCATGGCGCGAATATCCTTAAAATTTTTCTTAAGGATATCGCATAATATCAGGGGACGTATATCTTGATAGGACACATGGCAATCTTCACCCCGAATAGCATTTTTGCTTTGAGGGGGAAGAGTGGCGAAATTGAAGGGAAGCCGTTATCAAGGTTACCCTTCCTCCTCTACTATTACAAGGCTCCCAGATGGCGCTCATTCCTTGTAGCATTGAGCATGGTGCTACAGATATAGTAGTTTCGGGAGGGATTATTACCTAAGCCTTTTCTTAGAAAAAGAGGGTGAGTCCATCAGGACGACATGGCCATCTCACCCAAAAATAGATTTTTCGCTTTGCTTCAAAATCCGTTTTTTGGGCTCAAGCCATGTCGTCCTGATGGAAGTTTACCAGAGAATTACTTGAAAGTATTATATCTGTGGATTTGTATAAGTGCCTCAACCTTGGATTAGCTTTTATATGGTCATCCAGACTATTGAGAGATATGACGATACCGTTATACGTCACTACCACTAATCATGGAACAATGTTAGGGCTTCCTACCCCCTGCAAGGAAGTGTCTTTGCTAGACAGTAAAAAGCTTCAAGGTTTGTATACGTGTAAGAACAAATATAAGTATCAATCAGATCTATTTGTTTCTATGTATCAGTACAATAAGTAGGAATTTTACTTAGGAGAATAATTAAAAGAACTCTGGCTACTTTTTATTTTGCTACTTATGGGGCGAAATAAGACGCAATTACACATTTTTATTCATTTATTTAAGTTAAATGAGTAAAATGGGGTAACATGTGTAATAAATATAAAGGAGAATTATACATTCAACATATACAATGTTTTTCTACCTGAAAGGGAAGAAAATGGTTAATGCCACTCATAATAATTGATAAAATTATCAAGATAATTTTACTGTAAATGTTAAATACTATCAACACTGTGTACAATGTACACATGGCATAAATGTCATTTGTATAATTCTTCACCTGAAAATTGAACAGTCTTAGTGTCACCAGGGTGACACTCACATAAAAGGATATTGTACTAGAAAGAGTCAACATCTTTTCACCCGAATTGAGAGTCCCAATCAATTCACTGTTCATCGCAGCACTAGATGACAGGTGTCACTACACTACCTGCTGCCACCACATAACGTTTGAGTTCGTGCACTTGCTTCGCATAATATTTGTAAAACACTCTAAAGGACTTCCAACCAGTGTATGAGTGAAGACGCTCAAAGTTCACATAATGAAAAAAGTTCAGTGAGGAAGCAATTTTTCTCGGATCATGGCCTGCGGGTGTACTGTCAGGATCCGCTCTGCGAATGAAGTAGGTGAGCTTCACCCTCAGCTGTTTTAGGGATAGGTTTGATCCTGAGGTTTCGCCTTTGAAGAGATGTCCTCCCCTGAAGTCTGAAGTTCTTCAAAGATAGACCTTTAGACATTCTACTGGACACAGAGAGACATCTTCCTTCAGAGGGCAGATTCTCCAGGGACCCCACCTTTTGGTGGGTAGCTCGTTCTTGGCGAGAAAGGTAGGGTCAGGAAAGAGATTCAGTTCTCCCACTTCTGTGAACTGAATATGGCCTTCATCTCTTGATAGGGCTATTATTTCACTAACTCTAGTCCCTGAGGCTATAGCAAACAGGAAAATCGCTTTCTTGGGTTATATCCTTAAGAGAACAATCTTCATTGTTCAAGGCTGAATCATAGTGCAAGACTTTGTCCAGAGACCATGAAATAGGCTTCGGAGGGGCTGCAGGTCTAGTCTAGCGCATGATTTTGGGATCTTGTCAAAGATTTCGTTCGCCAGGTCCACCTGGAAGGGGTATAGAAGAAGTCTAGTCAAGGCTGACTTGCACGTAGTTATCGTGTTGGCAGCCAAGCCTTGTTCATGAAGGTGGATGAAGAAGGACAAGCAGAAGTCTATTGAGATTTCTCTTGGCCTTTTTGCTTTAACGAAAGTAACCCCCCTTTTCCAAGACGATTCGTATTGTCTTCTGGTTGACTTTGACTTGTATTCTTCTAAGAAGTCTATACTGCCTTTTGAGATCCCAAATCTTTCTTTGGCATGAGATGAAGGTTTTGGGTCCTCTGTGATAAAGCGAAGACAGTTAACTTCTGAACCAGTTGAGATAGAGCTGGGTTTGGTAAAGGGACCAGCCTCAGCTTCAGTTCCATCACTAGGGGGAACCAATTGCTCTTGGGCCACTTGGGGGCCACTAGTGCTGTAGTTCCCTTGGAGGATCTCAGCTTGTTGAGGACCTTCAGCAGTTCCCTTGAAGGATCTCAGCTTGTTGAGGACCTTCAGCAGGAGATTAGTTGGAGGGAACAGGTAAATCCGGTTCCAAGCATTCCAATCAAGGGACATGGCGTCTGCCGCTTTGGCCAGAGGATCCTCATACAGGGCTACGTATCGAGGTAGTTTCTTGTCGCTCGTCGCGAAGAGGTCGATCTGCAGTTCCGGGATTTGTTCCAAGATGAAGGAGAATGAGTCTGTGTCTAGGGACCATTCTGACTCTATCGGCTATAGCCTAGATAGAGCGTCCGCCGTCACATTGCAGAACCCTTGTAGGTGAACTGCTGATAAGTGCCATCTCTTCTTTTTTGCTAAAAGAAAGATGGTTAACATCACATGGTTGATGTGGGGCCATCTCGAGCCTTGTCAGTTCAGACATCTCACTAACACTTCGCTGTCCAAGACCAGCCTGATGTGGGCTGATCTGTGAGGTGATAGTTTCTTCAGCGTCAAGAGGACTGCCATAGCCTCCAGAATATTGATGTGAAATGTCTTGAACAGGGATGACTAAGTCCCTTGGGCTTCCCTTAGATGGGAGTGACCTCCCCATCCTTCCATCGAGGCATCCATGTGGATGGTTACCAATGGGGGAGGTGGTTGTAAGGGAACGGTCCTTGTTAGGCTCTTGACCTTCAACCAAGGTTTGAGAAGTGATCGTAGTAAGGTCGGTACCGGTCTTTGTAGATCTCTTCGAGCGTTTGATGCGTATCTTCTCCAGACTCCGGACGCATCTTTCAGCTGTGCTCTTAGCACTGGGTCTCTTACTGCTGCAAACTGGAAAGAGCCCAGTACTCTTTCCTGTTGGCGTCTTGAAATCCTGTCAGTTTTCAGTAGTCTCTTGACAGACCCCGCAATCTCTCTCCTCTTCCTTGGTGGAATGGAGAAGCAGTGTGACTTCAAGTTCCAATGGATTCCCAACCATTGAAACTCCTGAGTTGGAGAGAGTCGAGACTTCTTGAAGTTGATCTTGAATCCTAGATGTTCCAGGAATTGGATCACTTTCTTGGAGGCTTGCAGACAAGCAGTCTTGGATGCTGCCCACACCAGCCAGTCGCCCAGGTACGCTGGTACCTGAACACCTCCTAGGCATAGTTGTTGTACGACTGCGTCTGCAAGTTTCATGAAGATCCTTGGGGCTATTTTTAGTCCGAAGGGCATGGCTCTGAAGACATACTTTATCTTCTGTAACTTGAATCCTAGGTAGGAGGAGAGGGGGTGGCTGACTGGGAGGTGCCAATAAGCATTTGTCAGGTCTATTGAGAAGGTGTACACCCCTTTTGGTAACAGGGCCCTTATGTGTTGAAGGATTAACAACCTGAACTTGTTGTTCTTGATGAACTTGTTGAGTGGTGACAAGTCCAGAATGACTCTGAGTTTGTCCGAGTCCTTCTTGGGAACACAAAACAGCCTTCCCTGGAATTTGATGAACTTTTCTTTCCTTATAACCTTCTTGCTCATGAGTTCTATGATATATTCTTCCAATAAGGGGGTGGAGTGTTGGAAAAATTGAGGAAATGATGGTGGAGACGTGTTCCATTTCCATCCTAGTCCATTCTTGATTAGGCTGTGGGCCCAGGGATCTAAGGTCCAACAATCCCGAAAGTGTTGGAGCCTCTCTCCTACCTGAAGCATCTCTTTGCTTAGGATGTCCGGAGGGTTTGCCACCCTGACAGCGTCCTCCCATGTCTCGGGAGGGGTGTCTTGAGGAGCCCCAACGGGAACCTCTTCCTTTCAGACGAAAGGTAGTGGTTTGCCTCTCAAACCCTGGGTTGAACGCTGGTGACTGGGCAACCAGCAGTTGAGGTACCACTTGGAATGTGGTCTGTGGTTGAGCAACCACTTGGGGCACCGCGGTCATGGTGACTGTAGGATGTTGCTGGGCAGGCCAAGAGGATAGTCTTGGCTTCTTCGGCTTCCATTTAGGTTGGGCACCTGCATCCGGGGAAGACTTCCTCTTTGAAGAGATGCCCCACTTCTGGAGAAGGTTCCTATTCTCCGTGGCGGCTTTCTCGACTATCTCTTTGACCGTTTTACTCGGAAAGAGGTCTTTACCCCAAATGTTGGAAGAAATCAGCTTTCTGGGTTCGTGTTTTACTGTTGGAGTAGCAAACACAAACTCTCTACAGGCTCTCCTAGCCTTCATGAAGGCATACAGGTCCTTCACTTAGGTGGCCATATGCATTTTGGCCAGGACTGTGAGCATGTCTGGGGTGCCTTTGTGGCCCGCACACATCTCGATGCAGTTCTGCAGGGACAGGGAGGCGGTAAGCCACTCTTTCGTCTCTTGCTCCCTACGCAATAGAAAGTCTGACAGCTTAGGGAGATTCTCGCTGAACTGTCGTCCCGCGATATCTGCATCTAGCTTCCCTACTGAGAAGGTTAGGTGAACTTCTTTCAATTCCTTCTCATCCGTTGGCAGGGCTAACGACAGGGGCCTACACTCTAGTGCAGGGCATGGTTTGCCTGCCTCAACTGCCTTGGCAACAGCCTGGAATGCCTTCGACGTAAAGGGGAAGATTCTGGAAGCAGGAGCAAGAAAGGTATTTTTTCCTTTTTTTATGGAATTTTAAAGAAAGCCACAGGATTCATATTGGATTGGAGCTCAGCCACTCGGCTGTGACGTCCTCCTCCACTCAAGTGCGAGTCAACGAGGGAATGGTCTTCAATGCTCAGGAGTAAGTAAATACTCAAGAGCCGCTTCCCGCTCAGAGGATGACACTCAACCTCGTCATCGTGGTTGAACTCGTTCCGAGTTTTGGACTTAAACTCGTCAATCACACTATAGAATTGATCCTATGTAGTATGATCATAGGGTGTTTCTTGCTCAATGCACACACTTTCGAGTTAGTATAACCAGCCTTCTTCAGGCTGCTCGGCAAGAGAGCCTGTGCCTTGTCGTGGTCGAAAACCATGACCTCCTTCGGTTCCGTCTGCTCCCTTGACACTGGCTCATGCTTCAGTCGAATGAAGCAGTTAGGGTAGGCGTTGAAGCTCGGCCAGAACTGAATGCCGTCAAGGGGGACAGCTCCCATCTTCTCTGAGATGTCGAATTTGCCGTTGGTAATCGGCATATACTCCGCATACCTCCAGGGATTAGTCTCGGAGTAGGATGGCAGGTCTAGAACTCTGGGTTGCTTGTAAGACCCTCGGGAGGCGGTGATCCGTGCTTCATGGAGCTCTCTTTCGAGCTGAGCTTCCCTTTCTTCGCCTTATTTGCGAAGATTCTCCATTAATGAAGTAATATGAGCCAAAACTGCCTGGCTCATGGCATCTAATGGAGGGGTAGGAGCTGAAGATGTAGATGGTGTCAGCTCTAGTGCCGGCACGGGTGGAAGGGACTCCCCCACTTCCGACGACTCAACTTCTTCTTTTCCTTCGGGAGGTATAGTAGACTCGCTCTCGGGATCGTCCCTCAGGAGATCCTTCTTTGTATCCGTGGAGACTTCAGACATCCTTTCCTCCTGGTGGATGTCCGTGCCTCGTATCGCCTCACTGACGTCCGTCTCGATTGCAATCTGGACGCAGGGAGGTCCGGGTCATGTTTGGGGCAAGACAGCTTCATTACCTGCTTTGGGGAACAGCAAGCTACGCATCCTGTTGTTGGGCAGGTACGGTCTCGGAGAGTTCTTCTGGAACCCTCGTACCCAATTGCGCAGCTTTTCTCGTGCTGGATTCCTCGACTCCGCTGACTTGGGGTCGTTGAAACCTTCGACCATCATGGCCGAGCAGACGTTGCAGTCCTGGGGGTCCCAGTACCGCAAGGTTTTGGTGGTAATGGCGCAGGCGGCATGAGTCCTGCACATAGTTTGACCACAAAAGTTCCTACTCTTGTGGTTGCAGTATATCACCTCGCACTTCATTTTGGGCTCCTCCTGTAAAGAAAGGAAATATAAATGAGTATGCGGTTATTTATCACACTTGATAAATAGGTACTATGGAATAAATATATTGGTATCTTACGCATTATAGCTCAGGATAGTAAGCTAGAAAGGAATAGGAAAGACACAAACCAGTGTCTCCTATCCAGCCAATTGCTGTGACCTCCCCCAATATTAATGTAAGAATTTCCTTATTAAGGAAAACTTAAGAGAGAAGGGTTCTAACCTCTAGGGATAGAATTAGTGTATATTAACACTAGCCCTTCCATAAAAGTATTAATATTGTGGGGTAAGTTATAAACTGATGACTTTATCAGTGTATTGAAGAAATACTTCACTTCAATATAAAATTGGTCTCAACAATAGACTGTGAAAGGACACACGGGGTATGTTGGAAATATAAACTACTGTATAATATGACAAATTTGGAGATAATTTGTATTTTTCCTAACCATACAAACCTTAGCTATTTACATTGGGTATTACTTTCGGCGTAGCTGAAATGACGAGCCATTAGATTATAACGAGGGTTTCCTACCCCGCGCTAGTTAGCCGGGGTAGGGGGAGGGGTAGCTTGCTACCCCTCCCTCCCTCACACACCGGTGAAATGTCTCACTTCACTTAGAGGTAGGACTTGACTTGGGGGACAGGGCTGGCGGGCAAATATGTGTAAATAGCTAAGGTTTGTATGGTTAGGAAAAATACAAATTATCTCCGAATTTGTCATTTGTTCCGTAACCGAAATACAAACCACGCTATTTACATTGGGTGACTTACCCATTAGGAAGGGTGGAAAGTCCCCAGCCATACTGGCTTTGGCTTTACCCGGGGACTCAGAATCCGAGTGAGTCGCACTTCGAGAAAAGGAGTCCCGGCACCTCACAAGTTCCTTGCTCCGCAAGGAAACGTGTGGCCTACATAAGCTTGTGTGTGAAGGAAGAAAGTGTGACCCATCCTAGGCAGTTGACCTGGAGTTCCAGAAGGAACTCTGGGTTAGGACGTTCCCAATACCACCTCGTCAGGGTATGGGGGACGCGACAGTATTGACTCAATACTCGGAACACAAGGAAGCATGGTTTACCTGCAGAGGTTTGAGGTCAGCTATACATAGACCAGGATGCTGCTTCCCCAGTAGAGGGGACAATGAAGAAAGAAGTAAGGGCCAGACATACTTCTTTCGTTCATGCAGACTAAAACCTGATAACAATGCCCTCAACCTTCTGCTACCTGTCCAAAAAGGAGCCTGAGTTTAGACCAGCTGTTGTGTAGCCACCACAGAGCGATAGAAATGTATCGATACTCCTGTGGGTCACGTCCTGCAGGAAGCGGGCTGCGAAGGTCATTACAGTGAGCCCTCGTTTATCGCGGTAGATAGGTTCCAGACCCGACCGCGATAGGTGAAAATCCGCGAAGTAGTGACACCATATTTACGTATTTATTTAACATGTATATTCAGACTTTTAAAACCTTCCCTTGTACGTAGTACTGTTAACAAACTACCCTTTATGTACAGAACACTTAATGCATGTACTACAGTACCCTAAACTAAAACAGGCACAAATATTAAAGGTGATTTTAATCATGCGTTTCCTAAACACGCCAAAAAGCACGATAAAAAAATGGCAACCAATGTTTTGTTTACGTTTATCTCTGATCATAATGAAGAAACAAACGCATTTACACATCTGTGTATAGGTTAGTTTTTGCATCGATTATATTGATTATTCAGTACAGTATGTTGATTTTGTTATTTACCAATGTTTTACTTAATTTTTCTTAGGACTTCCAAAGGAAATGTTTTTCTTTATGACGACGCCTGAAACGACGGCGTCATAAAGTACGCTCAGTAAACAACCACGCTCAGTAAACAAACGAAGGCATTCAACGCGCATGATTAAAGTGATAAATAATGATATTATAGTAAAAGCTTTTAGAAAATATGTTATTACAAATATTATTTACCGTATCTATATAAAATCATACAGTACATACGTAGCAAAGCAGGAAAACAATTTACGAGAGAGAGAGAGAGAGAGAGAGAGAGAGAGAGAGAGAGAGAGAGAGAGAGAGTTGTTTTACGTACGTACAGTAAATGTAAATTTAAAAAAAAAAAAGGGTTCTGCATAACTAATGTTACGAGACCCCGAAGGATCAGCGTAACAAGGAACCGAGGTTCCTCTGTCACGAGACCCCGAAAGGTCAGCATGATTGATGGCACAAGTTCGGCTCAACGTTACCATCGTTATGAGAGCCCGAAGGTTCAGCGTAACTGAAACCCGAAGGTTTCAAGCGGAGTCCCGAAGGACTCCTACTGTCATGAGGCCCCGGAGGATCAACATGACGAAGGTTCAAGATAACACCTCCGCATAAGAGGTTTGTTCTCTCAAGGGAGAATGTCGCTTAAGAAAAGGCTCTCGCTCCGCCCCTGAAGGAGAACCATAAGCGTAACGGGGGACCGCCGATGCCCAGAGGCGGTCTTCTCTCGAGGACGAGAGACTCGTTCCCCCGAAGGAATAACCTGCTTCGGAGAAAGCTCTGCCACCGCCCCTGGTGGATCAGCAAGCTCCTACAAGTTATTTCTTGCAAACGAGAGGGAAGTTCTCCCGAGGGAGATTGCCTAAGACAAGCTTTCTCCCAGCTCTATGGGAATAAAGCGTAGGCGTAAAATATCTCTCTCGCGAACGAGGGAGAAGTCCTCCCGAAGGAGGACATCGCCAAAGACAAGCTTTCTCCCAGCTCTATGGGAAAAAAGCGTAGGCTTAATAATCTCTCTCTCGCGAACGAGAGTAAAGTCCTCCCAAAGAAGGACATCGCCTAAAACAAGCTTTCTCCCAGCTCTATGGGAAAAATTACGTAGGCGTAAGAACTCTCTCTCGCGAACGAGAGAGAAGTCCTCCCGAAGGAGGACATCGCCTAAGGCAAGCTTTCTCCCAGCTCTATGGGGAAAAAAGCGTAGGCGTAAAAATCTCTCTCACGAACGAGAGAGAAGTCCTCCTGCAAGAGGACATAGCCTAAGTAAAGCTTTCTCCCAGCTCTATGGGAAAAAAGCATAGGCGTAAACAAAAATCACTCTCTCTCTCTCTCTCTCTCTCTCTCTCTCTCTCTCTCTCTCTCTCTCTCTCTCTCGTGAGAGAGAGAGAGAAGTTCCCCTCAGAGGAGGAACATCAAGTTGAAGGTTGTCAGCGAATGCTACCTCGTAATGAAGGCAGCTCACGAGCTACCACATTGAGCGCAGGATAACAAAAAGGGCGGCCGCAGCACTTGGCCTTGTGTTATACGTCACTGTTACCTGTGGAAAAAAAAGGAAGTTGTTATCAATTACAATTCATGCTCCGTAGCACAAAATATAGTACACTATTCGGGGAATAAGTCACCTCGTTGTAAGATAATTCCTCGAAAGGGAGCTGAACTGTTATACACTTTAATTCTGTAATGAAACAAACACACGGCAGTGTTAAGAACCTGCCGCCCATCAGTCCCAGGGAAGGGCGGCAATGATAATTCCCTACGGTGGAGGCAGTTGGATACGATGTCAACAGCAATTAAAGTTACACGTATCTAACAACGTATATTTCCATTTATACATATATACACTCAAATATATGTAAGATAAATGAAAACAAACAAGAAAAACAAAAAATAAAAATAAAGAATAAACATCAAGGCCAGTCTTTGTGGTAGAGAAGGGCAGCATGTCCGTCCTCTATCGAGGTAAAAAGTAAAGTGGTTACTCAGCCGAGAGGTGTGAGTGAGCGGGGTAGCCTGGAGCGGGGTAGCCAGGCTAACACCCCCCCCCCCCCCTCCCGGTAACTAGCAGATGGGGTAGTTATCCCTCACTAAAATTATCATGGTTCGTCTTTCAGCTGTGCCGAAAGTAATACCCTAATAAATAGCGAAGGTTTGTATCTGTGTCGGAACAAAGTTATCGTTAATATTCTCTCTCTCTCTCTCTCTCTCTCTCTCTCTCTCTCTCTCTCTCTCTCTCTCTCTCTCTCTCTCTCTCTCTGTAGAATCCTATTTGAAGGCAGGCAAATCTGGTGAGTTTATCTAGTCTTTAATAGAGAGAGAGAGAGAGAGAGAGGAGAGAGAGAGAGAGAGAGAGAGAGATATTAACGATAACTTTTTAGAACTTATTTTTAGGATTCACTTGTTCAGCTTGTTTTATTGCATGCTCGACAATAAACCTCTCTCTCTCTCTCTCTCTCTCTCTCTCTCTCTCTCTCTCTCTCTCTCTCTCTCTCTCTCTCTCTCAGTGTTCTTTTATAACAGAGAAGTGTCGTATGTAAGTGATGAAAATAAAAAAAAAAAAAAATGTAAAAAAAATATAAATTATAAAAAAAATGAAAAAAATTAAGCTAAATTAGGTTAAAGTTCACGTAGTGTAAGTTAGAGTAAGTTACGTATGTTATCGCAGTCACCATCTCTACCTCCTCGCCGACCGTCCGTCTCCTCCTGCGTAGCAAATCCTACACCTGTGCTGGGCTACCTCTAAGGTAAAGTGACAATAGAAACCCCTTTTTTATTTATTATTTCTTTATAATTCTTCTTTTTTACATCTATCTTACATAATACAATTGTATTGTTATTTGTAATTATGTGTAGTAATTTATTAAGGAGTTATCATAGGTTTTTGGGCTGTAGAACAAATTATACAAATTACAGTGTATTCTCATGGGAATATTTGCTCCAACATACAATTGTTTTAACATACGAAGCAGGTTCCGGAACAAATTAAGATCGTATGTAGAGGTTTCACTGTACTGTAGGTTATCATTTTTAAATATGTCATGTTAAATGGTTATGTGAGTGTCCAATTACTGTCCAGTAGCTTGCAGTTTCATATACTGTAGGTTATCATCTTTAAATATTCCCTGTTGAATGGTTATTATTATTATTATTATTATTATTATTATTATTATTATTATTATTATTATTATTACTTGCTAAGCTACCACCCTAGTTGGAAAAGCAGGATGCTATACGCCCAGGGGCTCCAACAGGGAAAATAGCTCAGTGAGGAAAGGGAACAAGGAAAAATAAACGGATTTTGAGCGAAGCGAAAAATCTATTTTTGGGTAAGATGGCCATGTCGTCCTGATGGAAGTTCCTCTAAGGTAGCTTCCTAGGGTATATTACAACTACGGCGATATTCCCAGAGAATTTACCTTAAGGTACCCAGAATTCTAACTCCTGGAGCGAATATCCCTAATAAAAGAGCCAGGGATATCGCATAAAATCAGAGGACGTATTCTTGACACGCCACATGGCAATCTGTACCCCGAACAGAGTTAACACTTCGTAGGGGTCAAATGGCAAGAAAACGAAAACGAGAAAGAAAAGGGGAGAGCCGTTCGTAAGGCCCTCTCTTCTCCCGTTTCGTAAGCGTGCCCTGCGCCGATTCTGGCGCCATCTGCATTCCTTGTAGCGAAACACGAGGTGCTACAGATACTGTATGTAGGGAGGGGTCCTACGGCCCTTTCATAGAAAGGGAAGGGCGGGTCCATCAGGACGACATGGCCATCTTACCCAAAAATAGATTTTTCGCTTCGCTCAAAATCCGTTTTTTGGGCTCAAACCATGTCGTCCTGATGGAAGTATACCAGAGCATTACTGTATCTGTGGATTCTCAAAATGTGCCGTACTCCTCAGAAGTATTTCCCCCAGTCGACGCGACCTAGAGACCTAAGATGTTACCGTCATACATCTTTTCAACTAATCATAAACCATGATAGAGCTTCCTGCCCCCAACAGGGAAGAGTCCTACTAGACTCTGGGAAAGTCTCGAAGAGAACATATATCTATGTATGAACCCCAGGCAAGCGAGTATAGTGGTCTCACCCTATACTAGGTAAAGCGAAGTTTGAAAAGAATCACTGTGTCAATATGAAATATCGACCAGTCCTCCGCTCAATACACGTATTGGACAAAGGTTTATATCCGCCTAGGAGGAAACTCGTAAATCCGCCACCATCCCTTTATGGGATGGAGTCCTCCAGCTAAGGGAAAGCATAAACCAATGCAATATTAGCTTGCATAAAGGAACATTCTATTAGAATTATCCCCGGATAAATATACATAGAATGAATGCTCACAGGTGAAGGAGACGCAAGGTTCTCAAGAACCAGTTTATTGACAGACAATAAACAGACAGGTTAACCACAATCATATATATATATATATATATATATATATATATATATATATATATATATCTATATCTATATCTATATCTATATCTATATCTATATCTATATATATATATATATATATATATATATATATATATATATATATATATATATATATATATATATATATATATATATATATATATATATCTATATATCTATATATATATATATATATATATATATATATATATATATATATATATATGTATATATATATATATATATATATATATATATATATATATATATATATATATATATATATATATTATATATATATATATATATATATATATATATATATATATATATATATATATATATATGTATATATATATATATATATATATATATATATATATATATATATATATGTATATATATATATATATATATGTATATATGTATATATATATATATATATATATATATATATATATATATATATATATATATATATATATATATATATATATATATATATATATATGTATATATATACATATATATATATATATTATATATATATATATATATATATATATATATATATATATATATATATATATATATATATATATATATATATATATATATATATATATATATATATATATATATATATGTATATATATATATATATATATATATATATATATATATATATATATATATATATATATATATATATATATATATATATATATATACACACACATATATATATATATATATATATATATATATATATATATATATATATATATATATATATATATATATATATATATAAAAAAGAAGAGGATAACCAAAACTTTAAGCATAAGTATGATAGTAAACAGAAACTTGTTTATCTGAAAGAAAAACATTGGAGCCACTTTTAAGATACCAAAGTATCAAAGTGAAAAGTCTGTATTACTAATCAGTCACATTAGCGTTAGAAACGCTCGGCACGCATGTTTGCACTTATGCTAGGTTCACCTTTGAAAGTGGAACAGTCAACGTGGGTCACTCAGTGACCTCACATAGTTTGTAGTACAGCATGTGACTACATACTCACCCTGGAATTAATTGTCCCAATTAAAACTACTGTTCCTCGCAGAGTTAAACAGCAGGGTTAACGACGCAACCCACTGCTACCACAGAACCTCTTAGTTGCTGCACTTGCTTCGCATAGTGACAAAAAGAACACTCTGGAAGACTTCCAGCCAGTGTATGAACGAAGATGTTCAAAATCCCTACAACTAAAGAAGTTTAAGGATGAAGCAACTTTCCTCGGATCGTGATCTGTGGGTGAACAGTCAGGATCCGCTCTGCGAATAAGACATGTGATTTTCGCCCTGAGTTGTTTCAGTGATAAATTTGAGCCTGACGTTTCTCCCCTGACCAGTTGACCACCCTTGAAGTCTGAAGTTCTACGAAGATAGACCTTTAGGCATTCTACTGGACATAGAGATGCATCTTCTTTCAGAGGGCAGATTCTTCAGGGACCCCACCTGATGGTGGGTAACTCGTTCTTGGTGAGAAACGTAGGATCCGGAAACAGGTTCAGTTCTCCCCATCCAGGAACTGAACACGACCTTCCTCTCTCGAGAGGGGTACGATCTCACTAACCCTGGCCACGGACGCGAGTGCAAAAAGGAGGATAACTTATGGGTCAAATCCTTTAACGCACACTCCTCATTGTTCAACAGCGAAGCAAAAATGAAGAACTTTTCTAAAGACCATGAATTGGGCTTTGGAGGTGCTGAAGGTCTGAGCCTAGCGCAGGCTTTCGGAACTTTAAAAAAGATCTCGTTAGCGAGGTCGACCTGGAAGGCATATAGAATGGGTCTTGTCAAAGCAGACCTACACGTTAAAATTGTGTTAGCCGCCGATCCATAACCATGGAGATGGATGAAGAAAGATAAGCAGAAGTCTGTCGTGATCTCCTGCGGATTCTTCGCCTGACAAAGGCTACCCATTCTCTCCAAGATGACTCATATTGCCTTCTAATAGATTTGCACTTATAATCCTCTAGGAAGTCTATGCTGGCTTTCGAAATCCCGAAACACTTTCTCACCTGTTAAGGAGAGAAAATCATGAGCTGCTGGGTCCGGGTTTTCTGTAATGAAGCGCAGACAATTGACTTCTGGACTCGCTGGGTCAGAACTGGATCTGGTAGCGGTAGAAACTCCAACCGTAGTTCCAATGCCAGAGGGAACCACACACTGTTCGGCCACTTGTGGGCCACTACTGCCGCTACTCCCTTAAATGATCTCAGTTTGTTGAGGACCCTCAACAGAAGGTTGTGAGGAGGGAACAGATAAATCCTGGACCATCTGTTCCAGTCGAGGGACATCGCGTCCACTGCTTCCGCCAAGGGGTCCTCGTACGGGGACACATACAGGGGCAACTTCTTGTTGTCTTTCGTCGCAAAGAGGTCTATCTGCAGTTCTGGGACTTGACTCAGAATGAAAGAGAATGATCCTGCGTCTAGGGACCATTCCGACTCCATCGGTGTGAACCTGGATAGAGCGTCTGCTGTCACATTGCGGACTCCTTGAAGGTGAACTGCTGACCGGTACCACTTCTTCTTCCCCCAAATCGGAAGATGGCCAACATCACCTGGTTGAGAGGTGGTGACCTTGATCCTTGTCGATTCAAGCATCTCACAACTACCTCGCTGTCCAGCACCAACCTAATGTGAATCGAGCGACGCGGGGAGACTTTCTTTAAGGAAAGAAGGACTGTCATAGCCTCTAGAAAGTGACTGTGAGAGGTCTTGAATAGACTGGACCAAGACCCTTGGGCCTTTTTCTGATGAGAGTGAACTCCCCATCCCTCCTTCGAGGCGTCTGAGTGAATCGTCACCGACGGGGGAGGTGGATGAAGAAGAACCGACTTCATAAGAAGTCTGGCTTGGGACCACGGCCTGAGAAGAGTATTTAGACGAAGCGGAACTGGTCTTCTCAGATCTCTTCGCGCATCTGATGCATAACTACTCCAATCTCCGGTTGCATCCTTTAGCTGTGCTCTTAGCACCGGGTCTGTCACCGAAGCAAACTGGAGAGACCCCAGTACACTCTCCAGTTCGCATCTGATATCCATACGGAATCTAGAAGTCTCTTGACAGAACCAGCTATCTCCTTTCTTTTCTCCGCCATGACGGAGAAAACGGTGTGACATTAGGTCCCAGTGGATTCCCAACCACCGGAACTTAGAGATGGAGAAAGTCGAGACTTTTTCTGTTGATCTTGAAGCCTAGATAATCTAGGAAATGGATCACATACAGGGAAGCTTGCAAGCATTCTGTCTTGGATGCTGCCCACACCAGCCAGAAATCCAGGTAGGCTACTACCCGAATTCCCTTTAGGCGTAATTGACTGAGAACTACGTTCGCAAGCTTCGTGAAAATCCTTGGGGCTATTTTTAGCCCGAGAGGCATGGCTCCGAAGGCGTATAGTCTTTGTTGTAGCCTGAACCTTAGGTAGGAGGAGAATCGACGATTGATTGGAACGTGCCAATAGGCGTCTGACAAATCTATGGAGGCGGTAAATGCCCTCTTGGGCAGTAAGGTCCTTATGTGTTGCAGTGTTAGCATCTTGAACCTGTAGTTCGCTATGAACTTGTTGAGTGGCGACAAGTCCAGAATGACTCCGAGTTTTCCGAGTCCTTCTTGGGAACACAAAACAGCCTCCCTTGGGATTAGATGGACTTTACCCTTCGGATCCCTTTTCCTCTAACAGTTCTTGAATGAACTCCTCCAGAACGGGGGTGGAGTGTCGGAAAAACCCCGAGGGTATGGGGATGGAGTGCTGTACCAGCTCCAGCCCAGTCCATTCTTGAGTAGGCTGTGGACCCAGGGATCGAAGGTCCACCGATCCCGAAAGCGCTGGAGACTCACTCCTACCAATATCATCTCATTCGGACTGTTGTCCTGAGGTCTTGCCTCTCTGACCGCGACCACCCATGAAACCCCTTCTCCTTGAGGGGCGCCTAGACAAACCTCTGGCTGCTCCTCTAGGCTTGCTCGACAGGAAGTTGACTGACCCTCGAACGATGGGTTGAATGCCGGAGACTGTGTCGACACGGATTGGGGAACCCACTGAAGTGTGGTCGGGGTTTGTGCCACCATCTGGGGCACTGAAGGCATCAGCAAATGCTGTTGCTGCTGTTGTCTACCTGACTTAGCTGGCCGAGAAAGTATCCTAATCCTTTTAGTCTTCCTCATAGGTTGGGGACCCCCATCCGGGGAAGAATTTCTCTTGGTAGACAGGCCCCACTCCTGGAGAAGATTTCTATCCTCCGTGGCGGCCTTATCAACCTCTTTGACCGATTCACTAGGGAAAAGGTCTTTGTCCCAACTGTTGGAGGAGATTAGTTTCCTTGGCTCGTGCCTCATCGTAGCCCGGGCGAACACGAACTCCCTACAGGCTCTCTTCGCCCTGACGGAGCTGTAAAGATCCTTCGTCACAGTGGCCAGATGAGTCTTGATCACAACCATGAACATTTCATGGACCTTGGGGTCACTTGTCATCGTCTCAAAAGTGGACTGAAGAGACAAAGAGGCAGCCAGTCTTTCTTTTGTCTCGAGTTCTCTCCGCAAAAGAAAGCCGGACAGCTTAGAGAGGATCTCGCCGAACCGACATCCGGCAAAATCCGCCTCCAACATCTGGACTGAGAAGGTAAGATGGACGTCCTTCCAGTCCTTGTATTGCTTACTTAATCTTCCTTTCTAAAGGCCAGCAACAAGTGTTTACACTCCTCCAGGGAGGGGAAAGGCTTGCCAGCCTCGACTGTTTTCAAAACCGCCGCAAACCCTTTCAGCAAAAAGGGGGAAGGCTCTGGCAGGAGAGGAAACAAAGGAAGGGAGCCTCTTACTCAAATACAGCTACCTTTGAGTTCATGAAGCCCCTCTCTTTCATCGAAGATGAAAGCAAAGCATGAGCCTAGCATGGTCTATCACTACGACCTCCTCCGGCTCTGTCTCTTCCTTTGAAGCTGGTACCTCCCTCAACCGGACAGAGCAGTCCGGATATGCTCCTGCAGTTACAATGCAGCTGCCTTCCCATTCTTCTCCCTCTGCCTTTGTTGGATCAAGCCAACAATGGAGGGGAGGGCCTGCTCTACTGAGAGAGCAGACGATGTTGAGGGAGCAGGTTCAAGGACCTGAACCAGAGCAGCCGACATCTCTCGGCCTCTTCCGCTACCTTGTCCGGAGCTCGAACTTCATCCTGGCCTTCTGCCAGGAGGTCTTCCTCCAGACGTTCGGACACGTCTGACATCCTGTCGTCCAACTGGATGCTAAGCAAGGCGACCGCGACTTCAGCATCCACCGGGATCTGAATTAGGGGGACCTCCTCTTGAGGCTGGGGAATCACTGTAACAGTTGATGCCCTAGGGAAAAGGAAGCCCTCATCTTCTCACTTGGAAGATAAGGTCCAGAGGTGATCTTCTGAAAGCCCCTCACCCAGGTACGAAGCTTCTCCCTAGCTATATCCCTTGAATCCACCGTTCTAGGGGAGACAAAACCGGATTTTGAGCGAAGCGAAAAGCAAAAAGCTTCAATAAATAGGTTAGTGCATACGAAACATACCTGAGGGACCCAATACCGGAGAACGTCCGTGGAGACAGCGCATGCCGCACGCCTCCTACAAAACCCATGTCCGCAGAAGTCCTACTGCGGACGTTGCAGAAAACACATCCGCACTACGGATGGTCCTTCTGTAAAGAGAAAAAATTTCCATGAGTATCAAGTGAACTACGTATCACTGGATATGCACAGTAGCATAACAAATCGGAAAGGAAAGACACATCCTTGTATTTCCCGCACAACCAATTGTTGTAGCCTTCCAGATATTAAAATCGTATGGTTAATCTATGCTAGATTAACCAATGGAAAATTTCCAAAGGAAATAGGTGTAGCTCCCACCTAAGGAATGATTTTAAAATACTGGATAGTAGACAAGAAAGAACTCACTTTCTTATCTGTAAGGCCAACAGCAACGGGTCGTGCAAGACAACACAATCGTGTTAGAAAAGACAGTGTTGTACCAATACTATACTATAGTTTTCTTCCTACAGTATATGCTATACTGAAGAATACTCATACAGCATAGAAGATAGTGCGCCGGCCGGCACTTGTCGGCTGGCGCACACCATAAATAGCTTTAAAGTATACGACTTGACAGCTAAAAGACGGCAAAACGCTGGTTCCAATGCATGCGCCGGCCGGCAGTAACTGCCGATCGGCAACAGCCAAAGTCGGCCGGCAATGATTGCCGGCCAGCCGCTACACAAGGCAGCACCCAGCTGCCAGCCACTGCTCGTAGCGACCGTCAGACAAGGGCGAGACAATAGCCGGCCGGCAAAGGTCAACAACTGACGCAAACCAGCAGCAGAGAACCAGAGAACTCCGACTGCCCGGCTGCCGGCCACGTAGGCCGGCAGTCGGAAAGGTACAACACATAAGAAGAAAACAGAATGGATGCCGGGCTAAGAGGATATACTACCTCACTGCCCGGAAAACCGAAAGAGTGCCGACAGGAAGGGGAGAATCTAATTCAAGCTTCCTGACCACAGCCGGCTGCACTACAGCCAGGCGTGGTTTAGGGACCAAGGGAGGACCGGGCAGCACTCGAGAACAGAGGACCTTTGCCGGCCGGCAACGGACCAAGCCAACTCCACATCCAACCTATGCTAGGTACAGGTGTAGAAAGGCAGACAGTAATGAAACATTACGGAAGGAAGAGGGGAAAGGGACAAGAGGGTCCTGCCCAACCTTGCATTAGTCAAGGATCACCCACCGCCAAGACAGCTCATCTCAGCCTAAGGGGGATCCAGGGAGGGAGGCCGGCAATACTTGCCGCCTCCCAGCAAACCAAAGCAAGGAAGGAGTTGCTATGCCGGGGAAAGGGAGCTCAACCTCACACCCGGCACAGCAACAGGGACAAGTCTGATGGGTCACCGAAAGAAGGAATCATATCGTACAGAAACCTCCCAGAGTGACCGAAGGAGGCTAAGCCTCCTACGTCTGTGTCCGGCAAGCGAGGGAGAGACTACCCCAAGCCAGACAAACACAGACTCAGACCAAAAAACTCAGCCGTTCTGCCCCTCTCTGATGCCAGACTTACTGGAACAGAAAGGTACAGTAACACCCCAATATAGTTACAGTGAACCCTCGCTACTTCGCGGTTCGACCATCGCGGATTCACCACTTCGCGGATTTTTTCCATAACCCATATATATACAGTAACATATATATATATATATATATATATATATACGGTGAACCCTCGCTACTTCGCGGTTCGACCATCGCGGATTCACCACTTCGCGGATTTTTTTCATAACCCATGTATATACATATATCGCGGATTTTCCAGAAATATCGAAAATACCGCGATGTGACCGATGGTGCGAGATTGGAGAAAGTAAGGAAAATTGAATCGTGATTGATTTTCAATACAAATGAAACTTTGAGGAGCAACAAAGATATCATTTGTTAGAGAGATAGAGAGAGGTAAGGAATGGGAGGTAGTGAAAAGTAGCCCACAGAGAGAGAGAGAGAGAGAGAGAGAGAGAGAGAGAGAGAGAGAGAGAGAGAGAGAGAGAGAGATAGAGGGGGGTTTAAATGTAATAAACAAAAAAATTTGATAGGTTATAACACATTGGTGCTTATGTAATATCAACTGTATACTGTAGACGGTTTGAATAAGTTAAGAAATGGTATAAATGATACTTTGTTAGTGTATTCGTACACACTCAAGAGCGGCAGCTAGATGACAGCTGATCTAATCACAGCCAAAAGTAAAAAAAAAAAAGAAGTCAACAATACTCGATTTTTAAAACAAACCCGAAATTTAAAAACAAAAGTACACGCTTTCTTAATGTGCAATTAACTATTTAAAGGGTGGCAATTTTCTAGAATAAAATGATATTTCCCAAAAAATAGTGGTTTGCTGATGAAATCGGATGCCGTATTTTTACCTATGATTGAAATGGATGTAGACTCGGCCTAATTATTTCGTTTCGTATTTAATTGACACTAAGAAAACTAATTTTAGTTTCTTCATCTAAATGTAAGTATTGTATAACACGAAGAGAGAGAGAGAGAGAGAGAGAGAGAGAGAGAGAGAAGAAAACAAGTGGGTTAAGTCACTGTCTATATAAGCTTGCCGACCAGGGTTCGATTCCCGGCCGGAGCCAAGCTCTTGTCTTTGTGAGATTTCGCCTGGGTCTGTGATCCCGAGGTTGTTAAGAGAATCCAGACATTAATATATCAAAAATATATATGGCTTATTTGAATATGAAAAACACGTAAAAATGTGCAAAATTTATCATATATATATATATATATATATATATATATATATACAGTAGGGTCCCGAATTATGCGAGAATTTGGTCGATTAATGACCTCGTGTAAATTGAAAATCGCGAATTTCGAAACACACAACTAACAGAAATAATTCCATTGCGGCCATGGCAACCAGCAATTTGCCTATTCAAATGTGTTTACTACCCATTTCCAATACTTTCTTTGTACTATACTGTATTTCTTTATAATATCAAATTGTTCTTGTAAATAAATAAAACATTTAATACACTTTAAAGTTCTAATAACTTGTAAAATGGTTAAAATTACAACCAGGATAAGTAAACACTATATATTTCTCGTTATAACACAACCCAAAATACAGACAAATTTTAATGTTTGTCATATCTATTGTATAATACAACTGGTGAATAGCAAAACCATCACTCTATAGACTAGCTTGTTGTATGATTGAAAATCCAGAATTATCAAAATAAAGGCGATTTTATATCATGTGTTTCCTAAACACGCTAAAAAGCACAATAGAAAACAACAACCAATGTTTTGTTTACGTTTATCTCTGATCACAACGAAGAAACAGACGCATTTATACATCTGTGTTTTTGAATTGACAGCAATTTTACCAAGTATAGATTATATGTTGAATTTGTTATTACCAATGTTCTAATTATTTTTTATTAGAACTTTCAAATAAATGAAATGAATGCCATTTATGAAATGTTTTTCTCTATGATGCCGCCTGAAACGGAAACCTTCCATTTGTTTACGCTCCATCTTCGATCATAATAAACAAACGAATGCATTAA
>NC_090733.1:72030083-72060083 GCF_036898095.1 Palaemon carinicauda
TAAACGAGGGTTCACTGTATATCGAAAGTTAATTCGGATAAACCACTAGGGTTAAGCCCAAGGCTTAGACAGAGGGAAAAGGGATTGCACACCTTCCCCGAAGAGAAGGGAGCAATCGGGGAGACAAGAAAGCATACCAAGGGCCCAAGACAATCTAACCCTCCACCAAAGGTGTTAATCAGCTATATATATAACTACCAGGTAAGTATGTTCAAAAACTTATTTTATAATGAAAATAACATTTTTAAACATAAGACTTACCTGGTAGTTATATATATAGCTGATTAACACCTTTGGTGGAGGGTTAGAGACAGCCAATATAGTTGGAATTTTACTTAAAAGAGTTAATAAACAAACTTAAGTGTTCGTACCTGATAAGGAAGCTGACTTCAATGAATTCTTTCATTATGTCCGCTTTCCTTATGAGTTCCAGCGATCCACCCAGGGGGCTGAAGACCTCTAGGAGCTGTCAAACCGGTCTAAAAAACCTCTATGTGACAGAACCTCTTCCAATACCCTTGTTCCGGGCACTCTCAAGGAACAAATTGACCACCTGACTAAAATCAATGATTGTGGGAGACTGTCGTAATCTCCACAAACAACCATAAAAATATAAAAGTTCCAAGAGAAGAAAAGGGTATTAGGATTAAGGGAAAAGTAGTGGTGGATCCTTCCCCCACTACTGCACTCGTTGCTACAAATGATCCCTGAGTGAAGCAGTCCTCATAAAGAGTCTGGACACGTTTAAAATAATGTGAAGCGAATACAGATTTACTCCTGCAAAAGGTTGTGTCCATAATACTCTGCAACGATTTATTTTGCCTGAAGGCCACCAAAATTGCTACAGTTCTAACCTCATGCGTCTGACTTAAAAACTCTTGCAGTCTGCCTTACTGCAATGTGCATGAGTTTCTCTTATTAAGAGTCTGATGAAGAATGAAAGTGCATTCTTTGACCTCTGTAACAAGGGCTTCTAGACTGAGCACCAAAGAGCTTCTATCTTGCCTCGCAACTTTTCCGTTCAGTCCAGGAAGAACTTCAGGGCTCTTACTGGACACAGGACCCTTCTCTAACTCCTCGCCAATCACATCCGAAAGGTTTGGAAACTCAAAAGCCATGGGCCAAGGTTGAGAAGAGCGTTTATTCTTGGCGAGAAAGCCTAACTGCAATGAGCCGATAGCTTTGTGTCTCGAGAAAAACAACGTTTTAACTAAAAGCATGAATCCCACTGACCCTTTTAGCTGTCGCCAGACTGAGCAAAAATAGAGTCTTCATCATGAGGTCCTTAAATGAAGCTGAATGCAAGGGCTCAAACCTGTCACTCTTAACCCTGGATAGGTACGCTCCTCGAACACCCCTTTAAGGGTATACTCGGTCGCGCTCGACCCCGACTCCGAAAAAAATTCAGGAAAAATTTAGTTATGCATCAATCTGTATTGTTTGACTTGCTAAAAATACTTCAAAGAATGCTAAAAACTACTGAAAATATAAATGATACCCATCTACAAAATAACTATTTATTGGAAATATATTAAAAATTTAAGTATACAAAAAAAAGACGACGTAAATATTCACAAAAAACAGAAATACAGTATACATATACACATAAATCCCTTTAGGGACACCTTCTTAGATGGCAAAGCAACAGTGTGTAATTGCTGGAAATGAGTTGGACCCATAGAAGTCAAGATCTGAAATGAGAAAAAAAGGGTAACTTTTTTTGGCCAAAAAAATTTGTCCAAATTTCATGAATTTTTTTGGGTACCCAAATGAAATAGGAAGAAGCTAATTTTTTTTATAGAATAAACTCATATTATCCTAGAACAGAAATACATAATAAAATGTGCACTAAGATGTAATTTACTGTTATATCAGGGGCGAAATCTAAAGGTCATTTTTTGACGGCCTAGTTTCACAATGTAAATTTCTTATGAAAATCATTGTATCTCCTATAAAATATGATATTTATGCATTAAAATATACCAAAATATCACGAATTCTATACAGAACAAGAATATATAGAGATATGCCAACTTACCTTTCGGGTATGTCAACAAAATGGCCGCAGACCGCAACAACTCTTACAGTCCAATCTACCACTTGAAATGAAGAATGGGGTTGCAAACACCATATTATCATCAACATCTCTTTTTAACTCCATTAGAAGTGTGTTGATGACATCCAAACCGAGTGAATACTGCCTGCTGGCCATTATTGAAGATAAATTCAAAATAAATAGAAAAAAATCAAATTTGCAAAAAATAAAAAAAATTCAGAAATTAGCATTTGAGGGAAAATGGACCTCATGGCAATATATGGCATCTAAGCCAAAACCAATGTCATGCAAGTGGTAGACACACCATCCATCCACACTTTCCAACTATAAAGAACCAAACAAGTATCAACACTGTTCGACAATTTATAATTATGTAATAACTTTGCTGTTTGATCACTTACCCCTATAAAGGTATGTCAGGGTCGAGGTCGACCCCTGGGGGGGGGTAAAAAAACGGGGAAGGAAGGAAGTTAGACGAAAATCAGTCCTAAAGCAGACAATGGCATGTAGACTAGTCACCCCTTGCAGGTCGATCACTTCCATATTCGAGACAGCTGATGATTTATGGGGAAAAAACAGGTTTTTAAAATGCTGTAGGGGTCGCATACGACCCATCATACCTTTCTTGGGTAATGAACTTCAGGACTAAATCCAGATTCCAAGCTAGAGAATCCTGGAACGATTGCTTTGATGTTTCAAACGATTTGAGAAGTTCCTCTATGTCTTTAACATTAAAAAGGTCCAAGTTTTGGCCTGAATACGGTTGCTAACATACTCTTGTATCCCTTAATGGTAGGGGATGAAAAAATTACATTTCCTTCGAAGATACAAGAGGAAGTCAGCATTATGAGTTATATAGGTACTGGATGAGGAAACAGAGTTGACTCTGCACCACTCTCTAAAAACTTCCACTTGGATTGGTAAACCTAGACGGTACACGTCCTTCTTACTCTAGCAATAGCCCTAGCTGCTTCCTTCGAAAAACCTCTAGCTCTTGTGAGTTTTCCGATAAACTGAAGACAGTTAGATGAAGAGCTTGGAGATTGTTGATGGTATCTTTCAAAGTGGGGTTGTTTGAGTAGAACTTCTCTTAATGAAAAGCTTCTTGGAGTGTTTACCATCCATTCCAAAACCTCTGTGAACTAATCTCTTGAGGGCCAAAAATGGGCCACTAGAGTCAAACGGGTCCCTTCGTGTGACCCAAACTTTTTGCATTACTTAGTAATGAATTTGAACGGTGGAAAGCGTACACGTCCATGTCACGAGCTCTTCGACGTTCAACGTCGCGTTCTGCTAAATGCTCGACGTCGCGTCCCACTTGACGCTCGACGTCACGTCTTGCAGGACGTTCGACGTCACGTCTTGCTGGACGTTCGACGTCACATTAAAGCAGGACGCTTGACGTCACGTCCTGCTGGACACTCGAAGTCACGTTAGCTAGACGCTCGACATCACGTCTGGCTGCTTGACTCCTTTGGTTAAAGCGGCTGAAACACGCCATTTAACAATGGAGTTGGAAAGACGTCGTCAAGAACCTCTCGAATAGAAGCCTTACGATGCTTGGCGTCCATGTGTGAAGTTACCTGACGCTCAGAGTCCAGGCCTGCTACTCTCTTCTTGTCCGCAGGCTGATAAACTTGCACGAGCGAAGAGAGCTTCTGTTGTATATCTTGCAGCATATTAAAATTAGGGTCCACTTGTTGTGGTACAGGAGACGTCACATCTACCACAAGCTCGCTTTATACGCCGTTTAAAGAGAGCGCAGAGCGTCCAGAGGACGAGAACCAGACTGATGGAGGAGGAAGAGCATGAACCTAGGTCAAGCCGGGCTCAGACAACTGTCCTGCAACTGGGTGAGTTGGACATTTCTTGACAGTCGCTGACGTTCTTAAAGGGCGCTTGGCAGTAGATCTTTCTTCGGTAGAATGAAAAACGCTCAGGACTACTCTAAAGCCTACAACCAGAAGCTTGCGGTGTCATGATAGGACGCTGATTTACCGTGTCCACCTACCTCTTCAGAGGTCTGGAAGCTTGACGCCAGCTTCACCTGGGCGTTGCGTTATCCGAAGATGACGAAAAAACTTTTCCCTCACCTTTCCTATAATGAAGAGGAGCGCCCTAGGAAGCATCAAAAGTTATGCTCGAGGAGGCGTCTGCTCGGGAGCTAAAGCCTTTGGTTTCTTTTTGTCGGTCGATATTCCTTCTCCCAGGGGGTTGGGGAGCCTGGAAAAGGTCTAAGGTCGACATTCTTTGGATGAAGTCTATGGTTAGAACGTTCGACATTCTTTCTCCCCGGGTTTAGGGAGAGAAGAAAGACAGGTCCTAGCAGACGCACCACCTATTTGAAGGGTGGTGCTTAGGCCAAAACAAAAAGCTCCAAAACTGGACAACTTCCTCCTATACACGAACCTTCAGGAATTGCTTGAAGTTCGGAAGGATGAGGATGTGGAAGTAAGCATCCTGGAGGTCTAAAGAGACCATCCAGTGGACCTTTCCTACTGCTGTAAGGACTGATTTTGATGTCTCCATGGAGAACTTTGACTTCTGAACGAAGGCGTTGAGAGCAGTTACATCCAGGACCAGACAATAGCCTCCCTCTCCCAAAAGAGAGACATTTGATGTTGCATAGTCTGTCTCTTTGGCTCCTCTCTGAATTTGGCAGAGAGGTCTATCGGAGTAACTTAATAAAAGAGGTTTCACTAGGAAAAAGACTTTGCATCCATCCTTTAGTAATAGCACGGACCAAAGGTCTGCTCCTCTCCTATCCCAGGCTCGCCAAAAGTAGTTAAGTCTGGCTCCTACTGTTGTCTGTGCGGTTTAGAGAAAAAGTATGCAGAAACTTTCTTGCTGATTAAGACACCAAAACCTGTGTCTTTGACCAACTCTTGAGGGAGAAGAGAGAAAGAAAAAAGGGGGTGCATACCTCAATTCTGACTTCTGATTCAAAGTTATCCTGCCTCATTGCCTGCATTCCTTAAGAGACTCAGCGATCCAGTCAGGGGGTTGTAAAAGTCTCTGTGGGGCTGCCATAAGGTCCTCGACCTTAACGTGGCTAGACCTCCACCCTTGCTAACCTGGCATACCTGATAAGGAAGCTGGCTTCATAGGTTTTATATGCCTCATTTACCTGCATTCCTTGAGAGACTCAGCGATCCACCCAGGGGGCTGTAAAAGTCTCTGTGGGGCTGCCACAAGGTCCTCGACCTTAACGTGGCTAGACCTCCACCCTTGCTATCCTGGCATACCTGATAATGAAGTTGGTTTCATAGGTTTTTATGTCTCATTTACCTGCATTCCTTGAGAGACTCAGTGATCCACCCACGGGGCTGTAAAAGTCTCTGTGGGACTGCCAGAAGGTCCTCGACCTTAACTAGGCTAGACCTCCACCCTTGTTATCCTGGAATATCTGGATTGCATCCAGTTCTATTAGATGATCGAGACAGCACCATCTTAGTAAACATAGACTCCTTCGACGCCTTCCTTAGCGAAAACTCTGAAGGCGAGACGAGGAGCAGCAGGCACAAAATAATTCGGAAACTCTTCAGAAAAAACTCTCATGAGTTTCTATAAGTCAACTGAAGGATGAAAAAACTTAGGATCTTCTCCTACGAGAATTCCTCTAAAAGATAAATAATAGAAAGGAGATCGTCGATCCCTTCTCCCTACAAGTCTCTGAGGTAGAAACTTGTTTCATAGAAGTTAACTCCTTAAGATCCTGTAATCCTGGCCTCAATGGGTCCAAGATCATTACTTACTTTTACTTACTTTTAGGGGTTTATTTCTCGCCCTTCATTAGACACCAAGAGTCTGTAAAGGCGGGCCTTGGTGTGTGAAAATAATTCTTCCAGTGAATATTTTTTCTCTGTAAATTTTCAGTTATATCGCCTGGTATAACTATGTTACAACGCTAGACGCTCGCGGTCATTACGATCGGAACTAAGACGTTCGCGATCTCGACGTTCGGCTCGACTGGTGTAATAACGACATCCGAGTCCTGATGCCCGACGTCGCGTCTAACTGCTTGCGTTAAGTCCAACTGCTGGACGCTCGACGTCATGCAACTGCTTGACCCTCGGCACCACGTGACTCTCGGAACAATGGCGTTCGCGGTTTAGACGCTCGCGACTAAACGCTTGCGATTTAGACGCTCGGAACTATGTTTGAATCTCGGCATCACGTCCAACCGCTAGACGCTCGACGTCACGTAACTGCTTGACGCTCGACGTCCTGTTTAACTGCTTGACATTCGGCGCCACGTGACTCTCGGAACAATGGCGCTCACGATTCAGACGATCGCGATTCAGACGCTCGCGATTCAGACGCTCGGAACTATGACGTTCGCGTCTAGAACATTCGCTCATCCAACAAGAGAGACAAAGAAGTTGCACTCAGTTCCAAACATCGTGTTGAACCCTTACAGCCTCGTTAGTAGTGCTGGACGTTCGACGTCCTGTTGGACACTCGACGTCCTACAGGAAGCTCAATGTTCTACAGGAAGCTCGATGACGTCACGCTTGTCGTCCAATGACTTCCTGCTGGAAGCTCGATGACGTCACGCTCGGTGTTACGCGTCATGACTTCCAGCTACTCAACACTTGGCGTGATGTAGTCCATTCCTTAATGCTCGGCGTCCTTCTTGACACTAGCTATTTGTTTAGAAGGAAGTGAAATATGTAAGACGCCAGCTCTGTCTGTGAGCTGAGTCAACCGACTGTGAAAATAACACTTTTACCTCGCCTTACCAACGGCGAGGGCGTCCTGGGGAGCGACAACAGAAATGCTCGAGGGGACGTCAGCTTGAGCGCTAACGCCTCTCGTTTCCTTTCGCCGATCGACATTCCTTCTCCCAAGGGTTGGGGAGCTTGAAAGAGGTCTAAGGCTAGGATAACGATAGGTTCGAGCAGACGCACCCTTCACTGCACTAATTAGCACTAAAAATTGCACTTTTTAATATTCTTTCACATAAGACCAAAGGAAAGACATATAAGCCTTTTACCTTGTAAAAAGAAAGTACATTAAATGTAAAATATTAATTAGACCTGCCCGCTGTGAGAGATATTAATCCGCTAAGGGCTTGAATGAGAATTCAATAGGTTCTTTGATTAACATTAGAAATCCCAATATCGAAAACAATTTGTGAGACTGTATCGATTGTCTGAGAACAACGTAGCATAACTTTAACTGCACGCTAGTTTTATTTGAATTCTGAGAATAGATCGATGATTCTCTAAATAAAGTATACTAATAGGACAAATATATTATTAAAAATAATATATTCCTTTTGTATTATAAGAACTTAAATACTTTGGTTGTTAAGTAGAATTTTACTTTTCATAAATAATGATACAAAGTAATTTGTGATACTGTATCGATTGAATGAGAACTGTGTAGCGTAACTTTAACTGTACACTAGTTTATTTGAACTCTGAAAAAAGATCGATGATTCTCTAAATAAAGTATACTAATAGGACAAATATATTCTTAAAAAATAATATATACAGTATTCCTTTTATATTACGAGAACTTAAATACTTTGGTCTTAAAGTAGAATTATACTTTTCATAAATAACGATACAAAGTAATTGTGATACTGTATCGATTGACAGAGAACTGCGTAGTGTAACTTTAACTGTACGCTAGTTTATTTAAACTCTGAAAATAGATCGATGATTGTCTAAATAAAGAACACTAATAGGAAAAATATATTCTTAAAAATAATATATACCTTTTATATAAAAACTTAACTATTTTTAGTTTGTAAGAAGAGTTTTACTTCCATTCATTGCATTGAAAAAGAAATGAAAATGCAAGTCATACTACATAATAATTACGTAGATTTCATTATATGATTGTAATGTCATAGGGTGGCGGTAGTGTTTACCTACCGTCATTATGTTTTTAAAAGTAGGTTCGTTATTTTTTTTTTCAGTAGGTAGAAAAACTCCTAATTCAACCCCTTTCAAGTTATGAACATATCGATCATAACCCAACACTACTCTCAGTTAAAATAAATCCAAACTAGCGAAAGCCAACAGTAAATTGTACATCACCAAGATGACTGTAATTATACAGGTTACAGCGAGTGAAAAATCCAACGATATTGCCGCGTGAGCCGGCAGGGAAGATATGCGGGAACATAGAATAGTTCCAAGGTACCTCACTAGGGCGCACAGGTGATACACCTGGCTATCCAATCGGCGATTGGCGCGAGTTTTGAAATTTCTGACGTGACGTCAGAGACGTAAGCTATATATATAACTACCAGGTAAGTCTTATATTTAAAATAACTAAATTTCATGTATTTTTCCTGTTATATAATTCGTCGACGTTTCATGTTTCCTTGCGTACAGGAGTGAATCGGATTATCACAGTTCATCTTCAGTTCAGTGGCTGACTGTTTATCAAAAAGTCAGTTTTTCCAATTGTGATCAACATTTGCTTTCTGACATAAGATTTAGTACTGTATCTTTCTTTTTTTTAAGTTACTGAACTAAATATATATTGACAGTGCTAAGAAAATAAAGAAATCCGTAAATAACTATATATCGTGTATTTTTTTCTGTTATGTAATTCATGAGGAAAAAGTGATGAAACCAATCTCTGATTTTACACCGAACGCGGTTTGAGCATGTAGGCTATTATAAGTCAACATTTCACGCCAACTTTCGTACAGGAGCAATTCAGATTATCACAGTTCATCTTTAGTGGGTAACTGCTTATTAAAGAGTGCTTTTTCCAGTTGTGATTAATTTTTGCTTTCTGATATAGGATTTGGTACTGTAATCTTTATCTTTGTCTTTCATTTTACTGAACTAGATATATACTGACAGTGTTAATCAGAAATAATTTTGTAAAGGCCTGGCCTCTCTAGAAAACATTGTTTGCAAACCGTTTTGAAAATGTTTGCAAACACCTTTACCATATAAATATGTCCCATCCAGAATGGAAAACATTTAATGTTTCGGTGTGTATATGTATATATACACATGTAGCCTCTTATGTATGTATATGTATATATATGTATAATTGTTTACATGTGTATATATACACATGTAAAATGTATGTAAATGTTTAAACACACACACATAGGGGATTCAGCGTTATGAAGCTTCATCTGTGGTGGATAACAGGGGAAAGTGGGCTGTAGCACCCTAGCAGTACCAGTCAAACTTAGTTGAGTCCCTTGTCAGGATGGGAGAAACATAAGAGAGGAAATGACCCCTTTTTTTCATTTGTTTGATGTCGGCTATCCCCCAAAATTGGGGGAAGTACCTTGGTATATGTATGTATGTGATAAATACATTTCATGAGTTATAAGCATTGATATAAAAAACTAGCTCAAAATAATCTTTGTTACATTAAATCTCTCTCAATGATTCTTATACACATACCAAAACTCAATTATTATTTCTTTGATTAAATTATCAATATACAGTACTTGGGTTATGATTAGATACAAAAAGATCATAAAGATAACAGAAATTTGTTTACCTCTTTTTTAAATCTGCAGGGGAAAGTGACGGCAGTCCAGGTAATGTTTGGGTGTTAGCTAAATCATCTAATGACGCAGAGCGGCAGTTATGAAGTATGGACTCTTCACACTCATAGGTCTATAGAAAAGTAAATTTACAATCAATACATTTTGTCAAACTAGTTTCATTTAAAAAAAAATATAAGTACAGGTCAAATAGGTTTATCAATATACATACTGTACATATATACATAATTATTATTATCATTATTATTATTATTAATAGGGGATATCATCCAGCCATATACACCAAGTTCAACTCAATTCTGAAGGAAACATTTTTAATTCAGGAGGAAATGCTTTAATAAAATAAATCTAAGTGAGGAAAATAAACATCTGCTATAAATGAAAAATTTATCTATTCAATGTGCTCCTTAAAAACATTAAAACTAAAAAAAAGAGAAACTCAGTATCCAATAAAATATATGAAAATGTTTTCTGAACAAAAATTTAAAACCTTTGTCTTCTAAAGACTCTTATGCTTGATATTGGGAAATATCTCATGAGACGTGCACATATGACTCAAGTGTTTTTGCCTTTCTGGGCTGGTGATTCCATTGTAGAAACAACTGGTCTGATGTGTTTCATTCTATTACTTTCTGATGCATTATTCCACATAGTTTGCCAGTTTGTTACTACAACAAGCATTACATTATTGTGGTTAAATAATCATAAACTGGGAGTTTAATGCCCCATCATAGAAATCTACTGCAGATTTAGCATTGTCATCTGCTTTTTCATTAAAAAAAACTCCCACATGGGCTGAAATCCAGAGTACTGTATTTTCATATTTACCACTTGAGAACTGAATTTGTTAAGGAGCTTTTTAATCAGTAATATAATTTGGTTCTTGTGTGTGTTACCTTTGAGGGCTTTTATGGCATTATTGAATAAGAATAAATGACAAATTTAACATTTAAACTTGTGGAGGATTTTTGTTTTATTTTCATTTTTTGTTTGCCAAATCCAGAGAGAGAGAGAATTTTATTTGCTTTAGTTTTACCAAAGAGAGAGAGAGAGAGAGAGAGAGAGAGAGAGAGAGAGAGAGAGAGAGAGAGAGAGAGAGAGAGAGAGAGAGAGAGAGAGAGAGAGAGAGAGAGAGTGAGTGCGGGTATGTTTGTGTGCATGTCCGCGGTGCGCGCCGCCGAACAAGTGGTAATTAGCGTAATGATTGTTTGTAGTGGGAAAGACTCGGTATAATTGAGGTTGTTTATTTACATTTTTAGCTAGGTTAGGGTGGTAATGAATGTTTTGGGTGAAAGGATTTTTTATTTGACTGTAGCAGGAGTCGGTAGTTTTTGTTTGTTCATCGACCAGCCGGCTATGAAATGATTTTTTTGTATTGGAGTAAGTACTGTTTTAATTTATTTTTGTTAGGCACAATCATGAATGATAGAAAGTTTATTATTTATCTTTGATTATAGTGCGATAGTTTAGTTAGTTAGGAGTTTTCGTAACCATTTTTTCTTTTTTATTGCAGGCCGTAATTCCTCCTTTAGACTCCTTTGGACTCCTTTACACTCTTTGGAGTTAAATTTAGGCCTTGAAGGTGTTGCTTGCCTGCCTTGTATAGATGAATAGCTTGATGATGACGACCTGGACCGTACAATGGACATAGAATTAGACTGCGGATATTTATATATAGAGAGAATTTTGAGCGTTGACGACCCGGCTGAAAAATAGATTTGTTCCTTATGATGATGATGATGATGATGACCACCGATAATGTGATTGGACAGTCGAATTGACTGCAGTTATTGTTTGCCAGGAAGTTGTGGCAATTGGCTTTATATAAGGACTGTTGCCAGTGTGTGGAGTCTGTGGACGACGGTGGCCACACACGTATATGAAATATTTAAGATGTTTCTCTTATGTTTAGTTTTAAGTTTTGAATATTTTTGCTGGGTTGAGGTATATGGTTGATGGTTTAGTGTTAAGTGATTTGATTTAGTGTTTAAGTAGTTTTCGTTACTGGGTGTGGAGTAAGTGTTTTTCGGTGCTGTGTATAGACTGTTGGTGTTGAGTTTGTAAAGTTTTGTGATTGGTGAGTTCTGTGTACCCACACGCCCCGTTATAATATAAATATAAAAGTATTATTTTTTGTCAGTTTTAGTGTTAAGTCTGTTTAATGATGTGTGATTTTTTTTGGTTGCGGTTAATATAGTTTTAAGGTTATGTTTTTTTTTTTCCCCCTTTGTGCAATAGTCCAGTTTGACGTAAAGTAAGGGGAAAGTTTGTGTTGTAGGATAATTTGTATGTCAGAGTGATCAAGGGTGTGGGGTTTGTTTTTGTAACATCCCGCCACAACCTATCTTCCATTGCTTCAAAAATTTTAATTACAGGTGAAATGGCTCATTACGTGGTATAGGTGTTGTTGCATTTCTCTCTGAATGTTTAACATTCTTATATTTTAAGAAATCTAAGTGCAAGTTCCATGCTCAAGATCAGAACAATTGTCACTGACATTTTCCTTTATAAATACCCGAGATTGATTTTCAAATTTGATGTACTGTAACTGCAATATTGCAAAGGTTTCTGTTAGTCAAGGTGAAGTGATATTCTTTCATTTCTTATATCTCATGAAAGAAAGACCGAATTGGTACTCCATCGTCTGTGCCGTAATTGGCCAAGTACGGGACCAATCAGGCACTGCTCACGGTAATCAATCCTTGACAAATGTAGCCGTTTCTAGTCCAGTGGAGGATAAAGGACTCAGACATGTCTTCATTCATGCCTGAGGTTTGGACAGTTTTCATCACCACATAGGAGACCAATCAGCAGCTGTTGGCAAAGGCGACCGGTCCTTTACAGGGTCGATCTTTCGGATGGGTAGCCTACCTCAGCCATAGCTGTAATAAAACTATGACACAGTGCCCTGATCTGTAGTGTAACTGACCCAGTGTTCTAGCCTGTATTGTAACTACGACCCAGTGCCCTGACCTGTACTGGAACTACAATCCACTCTCCCAACCTGTACTGGATCAACAACCCAGTGCCCTGATCTGTACAGGAAAGAGTACCGGCTGGGAATCGTCGTCTTCTCTCAAAAGACAAGATACCTCGCAAACCAATGGGACTTCTTGCAATCAGCCTTCCTTGAATTTGGCTTCAGTTCCTTCATCTGAGAAGAATCATCAGAATATGAAGGGGAGGAAGGAGTAGAGGATAGCTTAACACTACACCGTATTCTTATCCTCTAGTGTAGGAGTTTGTGTTCATTATTGTTATCGTTATTACTTCACCCTAACTGGAAAAGCAGGATGCTAGCTTAAAGTTGAACAGTGATCGATGTTACTCCAAACTCACGATTGTTAACTGATCCCACAGGTATTACTCAGTGTTTGAGCTCCATCAGCTTTGTTAAGAAACAACACAAAAAAAGTGTAAATGATACCCATATAGGCCTACCATACATTTCTGGATATTAAGTTCAAAATATGACCTCACCTGCAACTGATGAAACAGGGGTGCTATCACAAAAGGCTCATATTTGCTTACCAATCCCAAAGGTACCAGTCACTGTGTGAACTTCGTATTGGCATGAGGAGGTAGTCTAAACAATACCTCTGTTGGTCATCTGTACGTACTGGAGATCGGTCCGGCTAGGACTATTTACCTGCAACTAATGAAACGGTGGTAGTTGTCATACCAGGCTCACAACCTCAAACTGACACCCAAGGTATCGGTCAACGAATGAGTTCCATATCGGCATGAGGGAGTAATGGAATGAGGGAGTAGAGTGAAAAAAAAAATCCTATTGAACTATCGTACAGTGAGGTAGATTGGTCTGGGCAAGAGGATTCACCTCCAACTGATTAACAGGGGTGGCTTACTCCTAATAAAAACTCTCCACCTTTTAATAGGAGTCTCATCCTTAGAAAGGCGAGGTCCCCTATAACCAAATAGGCTGCTTAACTAACCCAATGTCCTTTAGTCCTGTGAAGGAGCAAACATCATGACGGTCAATGAACATTAAGCGAGTATGAAAATTAAACATTTTATCATTAAAGTTCTATTAAGGGGACCGTCTGCTATGTCAGCCATTTTTTTTCAAATGATCCAAAATACACCATTTCTATATATGCTTTAGGCATATATACAGTAATACCTTCATCTTATGAAAATTTCAAGTCATTTGATCAAAAACTCTTTGATTCATTAGCAAAAATCATAATTTGAAAAAAAAAAATTCGGTAAATTTTTCCCCACTAATACGACATCAATTGCATTGAATCTTATACCATAAAAACTACTTTATAAACCGAACAATTCTGTGGGACGGAATTTTGATTTTCCTTGTATTTTATGAATTTTTATCATTTTTTTTTGTTGACGCAAGATAATCGTGAAAAAGAGAGTAAAAATTAAATCAAAATTCTGTCACACAAAATTGTGTAATTTTTATTCCTTATTTCAATGATATCTTTCTCTCTAAAATCGAACAATAAATAAGAGAGAAAAACGTACCTAAGTGTGAATACTGTAAGTATGTTTTTGAGTTATGAGCTCCCAAAGATTTGCAACAAATTTTCGCTTCTTTTCTTAAAGAAATTAAGATAACAATATTACGATAACTTTTATTGTTTATCCCTACATAAACGCACCCTAAACGAGGTATTTAAACCCAAAGTTTACTATTACACTTGGCGTAAAGATGTCATGAGTTGCCAGCGATCTTTAATTGCTGCCAGTGTTTTAGTTATCATGTTTCAGCTTTGTACTCTTATTCATGTTTCCCTCTCTTCTTGGTTCTTTTTTCTTGTTCTCTGCTTACTCTTTGTTCTTTCTATGACCTTAAGTAACATTGGCCTTGCTATAAAGTTCCCGAGGACGTTGTGAAAACACAATGTACATACGAACTGCAAGTAAACAAACACATACATTATGACTTCTATACGTCTTTGGAAACTCTAGCCACTGTTCTCGTAGGACGTAGATTTTGTTCACCTTCCCTCTACCAATGCCTTCCATTTCTGCCAGAAGTACAAGATTTCCAAACATGAGAGAGAGAGAGAGAGAGAGAGAGAGAGAGAGAGAGAGAGAGAGAGAGAGAGAGAGAGAGATCAACCATCATTTGATTCTAAGAGAGTTGAACATTGGAATGAAGGGCTGCCTTATTGTTGTATCTACAGCTAATAAGGGTGTAGGTATATAACCTTACTGCCTTCTTCCCGAATGAGGGTTCAAATGGAAGGGGAGAATGAATCATTCAAGCTTCCACCCAGCCACAGACTCCGTTGCGGGTACTGCCGGATTCAGGGATGTGGAAGGCCATCCAAGGGAGACTGAAGAACACTCAAAGACAAAGGGGTTTTCCACCGGCAGCCGTCACAGCCGGCACAACCTTTCCCGGAGCCTTGCGTCCCTAGGGGAAAGTCAGAGCGGTTATCAAGCCGCCTAAGTAGGAACCCGACCGGAACTAAAATCTACCCAGCAAGCGGGGAGAATGTAGGACAACGGCCACAGAATTTCGATAGCTAAGCTATCGTAAAAGGACAGAGGGGGGGCCGGGAAAGGGTCTAGTATACAGGTAGTCGCCGACTTACGACCGAGATAGGGACCAAGAGATGAGTCGTAAGTCGAGTTCGCCGTATGTCGAACTAGAAAAGTGAAGTTTCCGTAGATTTATTTTGATATGTTATGATTCGGCAATCATCCGGATCATATTTTGTCAACATTTTCCTACTGTCTATTATTCCATTTTCTTGTTTCATAGGATATCATATGCTCTATAAATGCATTTTTGTATTCTATTTATCAATTTTTGAAGCATTTTACAATCGAATACTGAAAATTTTGTTTACCTTTGGTTATGATCAGCTGATCTGAAAGTGCCGCTACCAACCGTATCAAAATATAGCGTACATACATATGGCATATTTTTTTATCATTTCTTAACTTATTAGAAATATCTTCATGATGAATATTACATCAACGCCAATATGTTACAGGAAATCAGTTTCCATACAGTTCGTCTAATCATTAGGTATAATGCGAAATCGTTGTAGCTCTTTCTGTGTGTGTGTGTGTGTGTGTGTGTGTGTGTGCTCGCTCTCGCAATCGCAAACGGGTAGTTAATTTTTAAAGCTTCATACAGTATTCTAGTTCAATATTAAGCCTTTATATTTCATTAGACATTACTGTGTTTAATTGTGGTTTATCAAAGCACATTTATATTTTATTTTTCAATTTCTTGAGCATATCAATAATCAACAAATACTTTTGATTTACTTTCGGTTGGCTTTTTTGTTGACCAGGCAGACATGAGTCTTTTTATAGTTTATTTATGACATATTTGTTTTTGATGTTGTTAATAGTTTATATATGACATATCTGTTTTGACGTTGTTACTTCTTTTACAGTGGTTTATTGTTAATTTATTCTCTTCATTTATTTATTTCCTTATTTCCTTTCCTCACTGGGCTATTTTTCCCTGTTGGAGCCCCTGGACTTATAGCATCTTGCTTTTCCAACTAGGGTTGTAGCTTGGATAGTAGTAATAATAATAATAATAATAATAATAATAATAATAATAATAATGCGAGCAGGAAAACAGTTTTCAGAGTAGGGTAAGATCTGATGCCTAGCATAATGGTTTGTAAGGGGCACCCTTCAGACACCGAAGGGCATGAACCACATTCCATGGAGGTGGTCTAACTTCCAACTGAGGACACGTTAGCTCAAAACTCCATATGAGGAGAGAGAACTCTGACAAGGATCAAATATTTACTCCTTTCAGTCGAAAAGCGAGGCTCAAAGTTGAGCGATAGCCTTTCACCGCCGAGAAAGAAAGGAGTTTTTCCTCCCGAAGGTGTAAAGAACTACGCTATTGCTAGAATGGTGGCATGAAGGGGAGAACTACTCCTTTCACAACACCAACCACAAAAGACAGTCCACTTAACCTGGTAAACGGCAGCTGGAGATTGCTGCAGATATCCTGACATCCTTTTCACGTATTGCAAAAAGCCTCGCTGTGTGAGGAGATGCCAGATAGTCTTCCAGTGGGCATGAGGCCATAGGGATCCTACGGCCTTGTGGAAGATGTTCACATGTGGTTGTCTGAGCAGATCGTGTCATGGAGGGAGTTCTTTCGGGACTTCTGTCAGCAGTTGAAGAAGGTCTGGGAACCATTCTGCATGATGCCATAGCAGAGCTGTAAAGGTCATTGCTACATTGGAGAATGATCTTACATTGTTGAGCACCCTTCTCATAAGGCAAAACGGGGGAAAGGTGTAGATGTCAATGTTGTCCTACCGTTGTTGGAATGCATCTTGACAGAGGGCCTAGGAATCCTGGAATAGTGAACATTAGAGTGGGTCTGCTGTTTTGCGACGTCGCAAACAGGTCCGCTGTCGGGAAACCCCACAAAATCAGGACTTTGTTGGCTACTAGATGATTCAAAGACCACTTGCAGCCAACTATCTGAGTCACTCAGCCAAGGTTGTCCATGCGCACATTCCTTTTGCCTGGAATGAAGCGAACAGATAGGGACACCGAGTTGTCTTCTGCCCATCTTGGCATCTCCACTGCTAGATGGCAAAGGTGCTGCGAAAAAGTACCGCCTTGCTTGTTTAAGTAAGCCACTACCATGGTGTTGTAACTCATCAACACCACCAAGTGACCCACCAGGCACTAATAGAACTGCTGCAGGGCTATGAAGGCTGCTCTCATCTTTAAAAGATTTATATGCTCAAGACCTTTCAGACTTTGACCAGAGCCCAGAGGCCGTGTACTGAAGCATATGGGGGAACCCACACTTCTTTTGACGCATCTGAAAAGAGCATCAATTCTGGGGGAGGGTCAAGGAAGTCGACTCCTTGGCTGAGATGCTTGTCTGTCACTCACCATTCTAGGTTCGTCTTCTGCTTAGGCAACATGGGGACCAGAGTATCTGGGGAGTCCTCGTGTTGAACACACCTGGATTTTAGCCCCCACTGAAGCGATCAAATTAGTAGGCGGCCATTGCAGACTAGACAATCCAGAGATGTAGGTGACATATGAGACGTAACCACTGATGGGCCGGGAGAGCTCCTTGAAGACAGGGACTCGCCACTTTCTTCAGCCTCTAGATCCTGATGTCTGAAAAGAAGACTTTTTGCAGGCTGGTGTCAATGATTATGCCTAGGTATACCATTCTTTGAGCTGGAAGCACGGATGACTTCTCAAGATTTACCATAATCCCAAGATCGCAGAAAAACTCAAGGAGTCTGCTAGGATCAGCCAGTCATCAAGGCATCTTGGGAGACAGATGCCAATCCTGTGGGCATAGATTGACACTAGGGTGAATCCTCATGTAAAAACTTGGTGCTGTTGACAGGCTGAAGCACAGCACCTTGAACTGGTATTGCTTGTTGTCGTCTATGATCCTTAGAAACTTCCTTGATGATGGGTGTACTGGGATCTGGAAGTATGCCTTCATGAGGTCCAATGTGCACACGAAGTCCAGGGGACTTACTGTTTGTCTGACCATGTCTGCCGTCTCCATCCTGAAAGGAGTCTGCTGAACAAACTGGTTCAGGGCTGAGAGGTCGATGACAGGTCTCCAGCCTCACGCCGCCTTTTTCACAAGAGTCAACTGAAGAAGCCTGGGGATCCGTCGAGGACTTCTTGGAGAATGCCCTTATTCAACATGGTCTGGACCTCGACCCTGCAGGCCAGCTCCTTCACGGATCCCTTAGTGCAGGAGCTTGATGAAACTGGACACCGAGTCAACGGAGGGAGAGATTGCGTGAACAGGGCGCAAGACCTTCCAGGTCTCTGCCCCATGCTGTAGCCATTTCTACCAACGCCGTTACAGACATCCCCCCTCCCCTTTGCCTCCTCTGTTAGACCTGCTTCCTTTCTGCTGCTGGTTTGTGATCTATACGCCTGTGGTTTCTTCTTTGGTGGAGGAGCCGCTCCAAAGAATCTGGAGGTCATGGCCCTCTGAAAAAGAGAGTTTTGGCTCTGCTTCCTCCATCGATTAGCAGCTCTTTTGACGTTTTCTGAATTGAAAAGAGAAGGACCCTCCAAGGTCGAGTTCATAAGTGTCGTCACTTGACTCGAAACTTGTCTATGGAGCTTTTCAATCACCCGTCCCATTGCCGGAGGATCAGGTTCGCCCACAGATTGACCACATGATGGGAAAGGAACGTCACGGTTCTGGTCCCCGATAAAAGAAGTTGCCATAGACTTTCTGGTGCGCTCCTGTGATCAATCCTACGTCGTAATGAGATGACCCACCAACCCTAGCCATAGATCAAGCCACGAAGTTGCTTGCATGGCAAACTTCGCGACTTTCTCCATATTAAGGGTGTCTGGTTCAGAGAAGGTGACTTGAAGGCCTTACCTTATTGCCTTATTCTATGTTTGGGTTACCCCAGGTCACTCAGTGTGAGGCACCTCGTATATCCACCAGAGAGTTGCTAATGCATCTTCCGGTGTATTTTCCATCTTCCAGTCTTGGATGGTCTGGGATGCATCTTAGGTATTTTCAAGCTTATTCTTAAACATATCTACGCTCAGATGACCTGGCAGCACATTAAATAATCGCTGCATTATCGATGCTGGCGCGTAGTGGATTAATGTCCTGTGCGCCTTCCTTAGTTTTCCTGGTATAGTTTTGGGCACTATTAATCTACCTCGGCTTGCTCTTTCTGATATTTTTAGCTCCATGATGTTTTCAGTAATTCCTTCGATTTGTTTCCATGCTTGTATTATCATGTAGCGTTCTCTTCTCCTTTCTAGAATGTATAATTTTAAAAATTGCAGTCTTTTCCAGTAGTCAAGGTCCTTAACTTCTTCTATTCTAGCAGTAAAGGACCTTTGTACACTCTCTATTTGTGCAATATCCTTTTTGGTAGTGTGGGTACCATATCACATTGCAGTACTCGAGTGTACTACGTACATAAGTTTTGTAAAGCATAATCATGTCTTCAGCTTCCCTTGTTTTAAAGCGTCTGAATAGCATTCCCATTTTTGCTTTACATTTAGCCAACAGTGTTGCTATTTGGTCGTTGCATAACATATTCCTGTTTAACATTACAGTGAACCCTCATTTATCGCGGTAGATAGGTTCCAGACGCGGGCGCGATAGGTGAAAATCCGCGAAGTATTGACATCATATTTACCTATTTATTTAACATGTATATTCGGACTTTTAAAACCTTCCCTTGTACGTAGTACTGTTAACAAACCACCCTTTAATGTACAGAACACTTAATGCATGTACTACAGCACCCTAAACTAAAACAGGCACAAATATTAAAGGCGATTTTATATCATGCGTTTCCTAAACACCTAAAAAGCACGATAAAAAATGGCAACCAATGTTTTGTTTACGTTCATCTCTGATCATAATGAAGAAACAAACTCATTTAGTGTACAGTACACATATATGTATAGGTTAGTTTTTGCATCGATTATATTGATTACGTATACAGTACTGTATGTTGATTTGTTTATTACCAATGTTTTAGTTTACGTATTTTTCTTAGGACTTCCAAATGAAATGTTTTTCTTTATGACGCCGCCTGAAACGACGGCGTGTACGCTCAGTAAACAACCACGCTCAGAACAAACAAGGCATTTAACGCGCATGATGATAGTGATAAATAATGATACAGTACATACAGTATTTACAGTAAAAGCATTTACAAAATATGTTACCTTACAAATATAAATTATACAGTATTGTACGTAGCAAAGCAGGAAAACAATTTACGAGAGAGAGAGAGAGAGAGAGAGAGAGAGAGAGAGAGAGAGAGAGAGAGAGAGAGAGATTGTTTTACGTACGTAAATGTAAATTTTAAACAAAAAAAATATGATAGGTTACAACATGTAGACTTTTAAAACCTTCCCTTTAACTTAATGCATACAGTACGTACAGTACTAAACTATAAAACAGGCACAAATACAGTTTTAGAATGTACAGTAAGAATATTAAAGTAAAAAATAAAGATTGTTACTGTACTCACCACGAAAGAAGTTGAAGAAAAACTTGAATGGTGATGGCGATGAATTTGCTGCACAGTAGAAATGATGATGATGAAGCTGATGATGTGTTCTACTGTGCAGCCAATGATAGTATTTTACGTCTCTTCAGACGGAGGTGTCTTTTCCTGGGACACCTCTTCAACTTCTTCCTGGGAAACTTCAATTTCTTCCGAAGGCGTACTAGCAGGAGGAACTGGCTCTTTTTTGCGAGGCTGGGAGAACATTGTGATCGGAAGTTGTTGCCGCTGCTTCTTTTTTCGATCCAAGAGCATTTTGTAGGGAGTCATTATGTCATCAACCTTGTTGCAGAATTGCATCGAGCGAACCATATCCTCGTCCCACTCTTGCAACATTTCTTTCAACTCCTTCGCATGGTTGCAGGCCTTGGCAAGCCGTTCTGATGTTAAGCCCGTTTCTTCGACATTTTCTTGGGTCTCTTCCTGAGTATCACTCTCTTCCTCACTTGCCGATTTCGTCAGGTCTTCGAGGTCTGCGTCAGTTAGGGGCTGGGAATGGCAGTCCAACAACTCGTCGACGTCTTCAGTCGTCATGTCGCCAAACCCGTCACCTCCAATTATGGCAGCCAACTGCACAGATTTCCGTATTGCAGAGTGTTGGATTTCCGACGGAGTAAATCCCTTGTCGTCGTAAACAATATCGGGCCACAACTTCTTCCAGCTCGCATTCACGGTTGCAGGTTTCATCTCTTGAAGTGTCTTCTGAATATTCTGCAGGCACGTGGCTATGGTGTACTGCCGCCAGTACGCCTTCAAGTTAAAATCTTCATCCTCGTCATCTTGGGCAGCATCCACACACGCAACGAGGTCCGCCAAGGTATTCTTCGTGTAGAGGGCCTTGAACGCCCTGATAACCCCCTGGTCCATCGGTTGAATTAATGACGTGGTGTTGGGTGGCAGGAACTCAACCTGAATGCCCTCATGCGACAGGTCAGTTGCGTGTCCACCAGCGTTATCCATAAGGAGAAGGATCTTGAATGGCAAGCCCTTCTCTAAGAGATATTTGCTGACTTGCGGGATAAAACACTGATGGAACCAGTTGGAGGTCAGCATCTTCGTAATCCATGCTTTTTGATTATGCATCCAGTACACGGGAAGGAGATTCTTATTTTTATTTTTCAAAGCGCGAGGATTTTTCGACTTATAAATAAGCCCCGGCTTTAACAAATATCCAGCAGCATTGCCACACATCACGAGGGTAACGCGATCCTTGAATGCTTTAAAGCCAGAGGCTTTGGCTTCCTCTTTGAACAGGAAAGTTTGCAACGGCATTCTCTTCCAAAACAAGCCAGTCTCATCCATATTAAAGACTTGTTCCGGCTTGTATCCACCTTCGGCGATAATATTCTTGAACGTCTGGTTCACGTAAGTTTCAGCAGCGGCAGTGTCAGCGGAAGCAGACTCCCCATGCAGGGAAACGCTTTTCAGGCCGAAGCGTTTCTGAAACTTCGCGAACCATCCTTTGCTTGCGGAAAAACGTTGTTTCTGAGGCTGGGAATCAGTGGATGTCCCTGGTTGAGGATCATCTGCATCATCATCATCTTCAGCATGGTTGCCGTCATCGTCTTTAGGTTCCTTTGCAGCAAAATTCTCATATAAGCTCAAAGCCTTTGTTTGGATGGTGTTCGTATCCAACGCTATGTTCTTCTTCCGGCAGTAGGCAATCCACACAGCTAAAGCACCTTCCATGCGTACGATCGTTTTATTACGCGTTGTAACGACTCGCTTCGCTGATCTGCTAAAGGTGATTGCAGCCGTCTTTCTAATGTTCGCCTCGTCCTTCTTGATATGGCGAACAGTAGATTTGTTGATGCCAAAATGGCGGCCGGCGGCCGCGCAACTTCTACCATCTTTTAACATGTCGAGAAGCGTAACCTTCTCAGCTATCGTCATCATCCTTCGGTGGCGTTTAGGCTCACTACCAGCCTTAAGAGAAGCAGAACGCTTGGGAGCCATTACAGTAGGATTTACAGTAACAAAAAGTTCAACTTAAAAAAGTCGCACACAGCGCAGATTCACACACTTAAGAACGTCTACTCAGCGATACGCGGTAACAGAGAGTGAACGATCCAGCCCCGCGAGAACTTTGATGCTGCGGGTAGGAGATGCGGGCAAAACACCAATCACAGGCTAGATAACAAAACTTGAGTTCTGATTCGTCATCTATCAGCGCTTGAACCAATCACAACCCGTCTTACAGTACTATGATGCGTTGGTTACCTACTCATAGAAGATGCCCCGCGCATACCGAACGTACGTAGATTAAGTACAATACCGTAATAATAATAAATAATGATAATAATACTGTACAGTAATAATAATAATAATAATGATAATAATAATAACAATAATAATTTTATTAACAACAACAACAATAATAATAATAATAACAATAATAATAATACAGCTTTATGTACGCTATTTTACGCCTCTCTCTCTCTCTCTCTCTCTCTCTCTCTCTCTCTCTCTCTCGTACGCTTATTCGAAATGTGATTTTTGCAACAAAGAATATTATTGGATGCAGTACTGTACTACGTACGTATACATACAAAAGATTCATGGAAAAGAAGCACATCCATTACAGTACACACCATTCTAATATGGTATGACTGCATCTGATTTGCGTTTCATGTTCGATTTAATTTTACTACGTACTGTATACAGTACTGAATTATCGTATGATCACATTCTCTTTTCGTGTTTTATTTCTTTCTGTGCTGAATTATATATCATATGTAATGCAATGAACAATCAGTAAGAACAGATATTACTAATTACAGTATTAATGGAATTACAGGTAACAAAATATCGTATTTGGTTGTCTTCAGATTTCGCGGTATTTTCGAATTTTCCGGAAAATCCGCGATATGTATATATATATGGGTTATGGGAAAACCCCGCGAAGTGGTGAATCCGCGATTGTCGAACCGCGAAGTAGCGAGGGTTCACTGTACACCAAGGTCTTTAATTGCTTCCTTGTTTGTGATTGCCTCATTATTAGGTCCCCTGTATGCATATACCATTCCTTCTGTTTCCATAATTTATTGATTCAAATTTATCGGAGTTAAATACCATACTATTTATCTCTGCCCATTCATATATTTTGTTTAGATCTCTTTGTAATGAATTCCTATCTTCATCACAAGTAATTTCTCTACTTATTCTTGTGTCATCGGCAAAACTTCTCACTACAGAATCTTTAACATTACAGTCTATGTCTGAGATCATAATAACAACCAGCAGTGCAACTAATACTGTACCCTGTGGCACGCCAGATATTACCTGAGCTCCATCTGATTTCTCGTCATTTGCAACCACTATCTGTTTTCTGTTTTGCAGAAATTCTTTTACCCATTTTCCTATCTTTCCCACAATATTATGCTTTCTCATTTTTTTCTCTTAATACATTATGGACTACCTTTTCAAAGGCTTTTACAAAATCTAGATAGATCATATCTGTCTTTTTCATTTAAAGTGGACCCCCGGGGTACAGCGTCCCCAGCTTAAGTATTTTTTACGTTACGGTGTGGAATACGATGCAGTTCAATGACTTTTGGCCGAGGCCGAAGCAAGCAGGAACACCGTCTTCCATGAGAGGTGGCGATAGGAAGCCTGGCTTAATGGTTCGTTAGGGGGGCCCTTCAGAGACCGAAGGACCCAAACCACGTTCCAAGGAGGTCTAAGCTCTAACTGCGGACAAGCAAGCTCGTAACAACGTAAGAGCAAAGAATGTTCCAACGAGGAGGAAATATCTACTTCTTTCAGTCTAAAGGCGAAACTCAAGGCTGAGCGATAGCCTTTGACAGCCGAGACCGAGAGAAGCATTCCTTCCCAAAGGTATATAAGGAACTAAGCTATAATTGGAACAGTGGCATCGAGGGGAGAGATAACCCTTCCACAACACCAAACACAGAAAACTGACCACTTTGCCGGATAGAATGCCTCTGTGGATCGTCTGAGGTGACCAGCCATTCTTTTCGCACCTTGTTGCAAAAAGCCTCTCGGTGTGAGGAGGTGCTGGACAGTCTCCAGGCGTGAAGCCGAAGCAAAGCAACGGTTCTGTGGTAGAAGTTGGCATGTGGTTGCATGAACAGGTCATGCCGTGGAGGGAGTTCCCTCGGAATTTCCATGAGGAGTTGCAGAAGGTCTGGGAACCCCTCTGCATGATGCCATAGGGGAGCTATCAGAATCATTCACAAGTTGTTGCTTGCTTGTACCTGGTTGAGGACTTTTCTCATAAGACAAAATGGGGGAAACGCGTAAGCATCCAGGTTTATCCACCGTTGTTGGAAAGTATCTTGCCAAAGAACTTGGGGATCCAAGACTAGAAAGCAGTATAACAGGAGCCTGAAGTTCAGGGCCGTTGCGAACAGACCCACAATCAGGGAACCCCACCAAGTCAGGACTTTCTTGGTTACTAGAGGATTCAAAGACCACTCAGTGCCCACTATCTGAGTCGCTCTGCTCAGGTTGTCTGCCAGCACATTCCGCTTGCCTGGAATGAAGCAAGCTGATAAGGTCACCGAGTTGTCTTCTGCCCATCTGAGTATCTCTATTGCACCATGGCACAGCTGCTGCAAAAAGGTATCCCCTGTTTGTTCAGACAAGCTACTACAGGAGTATTGTCGCTCATCAATACCACAGAGTGCCCCCACCAAGACTAGGTGGAATTATATGAGGGCCAGGAAAGCTGCCCTCACCTCTAAGAGATTTATGTGCTGGTACCTCTCTGATGCGGACCATTGGCCGGAGATATAGTGTGGCAGCAAGTAGGCCCAGCACCCTTCTTTTGATGCATCTGAAAAGAGCATCAACTCCGAGGGAGGAACGAGAAGATCAACCCCTTAGCAGAGATTCAGATCTGCCAAAGACCATCTGAGATCCGACCTTTCCTTTAGTCCTATGCGGACTATATGATCCCTGGAATCGCTGGACTGATTCCATTGGGATTTCAGACGCCACTCCAGAGATCTAATCCTGAAGCGACTGTTGGGAGCCCGTCAGGTCAGAAAAGACAGGTGACCAAGAAGGCGAAGTTAACTCTGCGCAGGGAGCTCTTCCCGCTTGAGGAAAGTCTGTGTTATATTCCCCAGCCTCTGTATCTTTTCATCTGATGGGAAAGCCCTGCCCCTTAAGGTGTCTATACAGTACAGTCAGGCCTCGTTCTTCGCGATAGTTAGGTTACAGACGCAGGCGCGAAAAGTGAATTTTCACGAATAAATACTGCACTAGGGTGGGCTAACTCCTACCCTAAAAAGTCACTGCCCATTGTAACGAGCGGGTGCCAGAGCTCATGATTAACACAGTAAATCCTGCCTAATATTGTTTTAATTTGGTTTCTACAACAGTTTATAATCATATGTACAGTGTACAGTACATTTGCACACATGTAGGTAGTAGGTTGGCCAGGGCACCAGCCACCCGTTGAGATACTACCGCTAGAGAGTTATGGGGTCTTTTGACTGGCCAGACAGTACTACATTGGATCCTCCTCTCTGGTTACGGTTCATTTTCCCTTTGCCTACATACACACTGAATAGTCTGGCATATTCTTTACATATTCTCCTCTATCCTCATACACCTGACAACACAGATTACCAAACAATTCTTCATCACCCAAGGGGTTACTGCACTGTAATTGTTCAGTGCCACTTTCCTCTTGGTAAGGGTAGAAGAGACTCTTTAGCTATGGTAAGCAGCTCTTCTAGGAGAAGGACACTCCAAAATCAAACCACTGTTCTCTAGTCTTGGGTAGTGCCATAGCCTCTGTACCATGGCCTTTCACTGTCTTGGTTTAGAGTTCTCTTGCTTGAGGGTACACTCGAGCACACTCTCCTATCTTATTTCTCTTCCTCTTGTTTTGTTAAAGTTTTTATAGTTTATATAGGAGATATTTATTGTTGTTACTCTTCTTAGAATATTTTATTTTCCTTTTTTCCTTTCCGCACTGAGCTATTTTCCCTGTTGGAGCCCCTGGGCTTATAGCATACTGCTTTTCCAACTAGGGTTGTAGCTTAGTAAGTAATAATAATAATAATAACATGTACACTACGTACCAGACACAGTGAGGTTACAGTACAATATTGTACTAAGGTGAAGTTTACCAAATCGTCATCAGCGCCTTACTGTTCTGTGTAACAAAAGTTGTTCCTATCTAGTAATAATGTACTTTAACCTAGTACTCAATGATACTGTGGTGTATATTACTGTAATATATGTGCAGTAATATTGCTACAGTACAGCTTAACTGTACTTACTGTATGTTCAGTGTTTTCGTTCAAGACTCGTAGCCTATGCCGCTACTCTAGAAGCATGACGCCATCTCTTATGTGTTGTTTCTTGCGCAGTATGTTACTGTATATCTATACTTTCTTAAACAGAAATGCTGCTTTTTCTGTAAACTAAAACTGTAAATATCTCGATAATAATTATTTCTTTTGAATAAATAAACAAAAAACGTGCATTTAATTACACACATGCACACTCTCTCTCTCTCTCTCTCTCTCTCTCTCTCTCTCTCTCTCTCTCTCTCTCTCTCTCTCTCTCTCTCTCTCTCTCTCTCTCTCTTTTTTTTTTAATATATATTCAATTTTGTTTTAGAAGCATTATTGCATTCTAGCAAATTATAATTATCTAAATGGTTAATTGAGCTTTAATAAAAACATTTATGTACTTTTGTTTTAAATTTCAGATGTATTTTATCAATCTAAGTATTTTGGGTGCCGTGATCTGATCAGCGGATCTGTTCACGGCACCCAAAATACTCAAGATTGATAAAATACACCTGAAATTTAAGATAAAAGAACATAAATGTTTTATCAAAGCAAAACTACCTATTTCAATAATCGTAATTTTCTAGAATATAGTAATACTTCCAAAAAAAATTTAATAAGTAGAGAGAGAGAGAGAGAGAGAGAGAGAGAGAGAGAGAGAGAGAGAGAGAGAGAGAGAGAGAGAGAGAGGAGAGAGAGAGAGAGAGAGAGAGAGAGAGAGAAATTAATTCTCTCTTATTCGATGTTAGGACATAAAACTTCAAAACATTCATATTCTCTCTCTCACTCACTCACTCTCTCTCTCTCTCTCTCTCTCTCTCTCTCTCTCTCTCTCTCTCTCTCGAGTGAGTGTTACTGTATGCTAGTGAGCCCCATTTTGTGATCCGAGAAAATCAGATGATTTAATGTGAATAACAAAAGCCTATCAAGTGCAATATAGATACAAGTTTTTGTGAATAGCCGGTGATTAGTTTGAGGTCGGAAGAGTGGGATAAAACATCCGGCATAGAATAGTTATCTTGTGAAATACTAAAAATCTGAACTAGATGGCAGCCTCTAACACAAACAAGGCTTGGAGGTATTTTGCTGCAATCAGCAAGAGCAAGAGTAATTTCCTTAAGATGGCACAACAAGAACTAGATCTACTGGTAACAGAGGTCACAAATAGCTCCAACCAGTGTGATGGAAAATTATTCTCAAACATATTGAAACAATATGATCCAACAAACTGGAGCAAGTCTGCAAAAAACATCATAAAATAATAGAAGAAATTCCAAAAAAGATCCTGGTGATAAAGAGACTAATAAAGAAAGTTTACATCAATCAGCACATTCCATTCAAGAACAATAAAAAGCCCAATATGGTGAATGCGCTGATTGATGCGTTGAGAAAAAGAATGCCAAAATGGTGCAATACATGTAAGATATGGTACAGTATTCTTAACCCGCAACAATTATTAAGGAAATGCGATGTATGCCACGTACCAACACATCCTAATTGTGCCGAAGTGCAACAAAAAATAAGTACTAAAGACACAAAGGTATTCTGCTCAACATGCTTAGTATGGATAGAAAATATAATTAAGTCGAGACTGAATCTGCAATTAGTTTAAGAAGAAGAAGAAGAAGAAGAAGAAGAAGAAGAAGAAGAAGAAGAAGAGAAAAATGAACAGGATATGTGTAAGGATGCAGCGGAAATCATTGATACAACATATGATGCCATTCAACAACATACTTACATAGAAATAGAATATCCTATGGAAACAAATAATAGACCCAAGAGACTCGACCTGGACCTACATACTTTTAGAGAAGAGCAAGAACAAGAAAATAAAAAAAAAGATATAATCTGCAATTCACTGAAAAAAGGGAATTGCAGATTTGGCGAAAGATGCTACTACAAGCATCCAAAGATATGCCATAATTATGAAATATATGGTAAATGTGCGTATTTAAATGGATATGGAGACGAATGCAGAGATCTCCATCCAAAAATATGCAAAAACCTGAAAGAAGGAAAAGGATGCAAATTCAACAAAAAATGTCGATATATGCATCCTGCAACCATGAATGAAAGTCAGAAAACTCAGCAAACAAAAAAGAAAAATGAAAGCAAGAATGAAACAAAAAAAGAAACAAAAAAACAAGCAGAGTATATACCGCGCTATGCACAAAATGCCCCAAGATATGATGCCTTTCAACCCAAATACGCACAATTACAGCCCAACTACAAACAATGCATCTATAATGCCAGGGGTTGGTGCAGATATGGGGATAATTGCAGGTATACACACAAAAAAAAAATATGAAGGCGAAAGAGCAAATATAATAGAAAAGTTGGATTTTTTAATGGCAGAATTCCTGAAAATGAAGAAAAGAACATCATATCAGAACAGGAAGGAAGCATGGGAGAATCCATATTATTACCAATATTAAATAATGGGGATGAAACACAAACCATAATAGTGATGAATGCACAGGGTTTAGTCATGAGTAACTCTAATAGGAAAATAGAGTTCTTAGAAGAACTAACACAAATTGAAAAAATAGATATGTTAAATGTAAGTGAAACATGGTATTCCCAGGAGACTGGCAGTGACGACCAGATAAAGGGTTTCCAAACATATAGATCAGATATAACAAATAGGAATCAAGGGGGAACTGCAATATATGGAAGAGACATAAATCAAGGAAAAGTCTGTAAAAAATACAGCAACACAGAATGTGAATTGATGTGAATTGATTGCGGTAGAATTTGAATATGAAAAATTAGTGAATATTGTAGTCTAACAGACCCCCAAATACTAAGGAGTTTGACATAATAAATAGAAAAAATAACAAATGCCCGGTACTGAAAAAAACTGTCAAAACAAACTATGGTACTTAACATTGGTAAAGGTGAAGTAGCAACGTCAGTCATGTTGAATTAACGACAATCACTTGCGAAACACCTAACAAAATAAAAAACGACTTAGCGGGCAAGTCCAAAACAGAAGGATGACCTGGAGAGCGCGAGTAGTAGGTGTCGGTGGAGTAGTCCAACTGTATTCTCTAGGGCCTGTCACGGCCCTCCCCTTTGATGAAGGGATTATCTAATTGGAAGACAGCCTGTGAATAGTGGTTTACACACGCCCTTGTTAAATACACGACA
>NC_090733.1:72067583-72152583 GCF_036898095.1 Palaemon carinicauda
ACGTCGCATAGCTATCTACACCCCTAATAGCGTTTTCGCTTCGAGGGGAAAAATGGCAAGAATTATAGGAGAGCCGTTATTAAGGCAACGCTCTTACTGTACTGTAAACAGGCGTCAACCCGCCACCGCGTGGCGCCATCTAGTCATTCTTTCGCTTGCAGCTTTGCTAACCGGTGTTTATCCCGTGTTATCTCTCGCTATTTTGGACTTATTTCGTTGCAATGATGTCTTCACCAGCCTCATCTGCTTCTGGAAAGTTAAGTAATATCTTTAAATTGTGTAATTGTAAGCTCTTGCCAGTTTTGCTCTTCGATTGAGATCGTAATTAACGTAACAAGAGCTGTTGCCAACCGGATGGCATCATGGACGTGGTCATTCTTACTTGTACATTTAGTTAGCCAGAACGACTTTCCCGGCATTATTCGCTTCAATAACTTTAGCTATTTAGTAATTTAGCTAGGAATTATTATATTATGCCCGTGTTGTTGTGGGCTGGCAGATTATACAGAGCCCCAGAGTGCTAGGCTTCCTAGCCTAGGCACCTACATCCTTAATGCATGATATACATTCCTGGTAAAGTTTTATTGAAGCTCAGGTAATATTTTATACAATTAAGATATTACTGCATAAAAATTTTCCTCTTCCAAGATAGTATAAAAAAAAGTTTCGGTGACCGATTCTCACTGCGCCTATGCTACTAGCCTAGGGGCTTTGGTATACTTTCATACATGTCCCCATTGCTCTCGTACCATCTTTTAAGTGGAGACTGACACCTCCTATACCTTTTAAGTCAATACTATCTCCTGGTGAGATTTAAGAGCAATTCCTCTTCCCTCTGATTAGCCTAGGCTATCCTCGGTTGGCTTTGCCTGAACTGCGTTCTGGCAAATCTTTACTGGGGTGCTCCGATTCTTTCTCTCAACCACTGAGTCGGTTTTGAGTTTAGAACGGGACATCAGAGTAGTATGTCTGTGTTTGACAACCGCCCGTCTTGGTGAAATGATTTCCCAAGTCAGGTTAGGTTGCCTTTACAGGAGCCTAGACCTCCCTAGGCCATACCTGGGGATTTTATATGATAATTCCCCCTCTCCATGGCCTAGCAGACAGTCCTATGCTAGTAAATCTTGAGCCAAAGAATCAAATTCTTCCCCTGCCCAAGGCCTCTGGCACTAAATTCTGTTCCCCCTATTGAGATTGCGGCCTGTGTGCCGTCTTCTCACTTCAAACTAACTCAACCTAGGGAATTGAATTCCCCGGCCATGAGGTTGTCTTCTCTAGGGATCAGAATCTCTTAGGCTGGGTAGTACCTTTCAGGTATTACCTCACCTATAGGACCCTTGCCCCTCCCCAGCTGTCCTTCAGCGTTGGCATAGCCATCACACACTCTGGCCATCATTCTACATTTGACCTATGGTAGTCTGAAGAATTGGCTTGAGGTTCCCTGTCTGCCAGCAGGAACCTTCCCTATCCTTAGTGTTCTTCAGTCCTCCCTTGGATTGCCTTCCATATCCATTCTACCAATATGGATGGGATATGGTTGGATGGAAGCCCAAATATAATTCCCCCTTCCATTTGAACCCTCATTCCAGATGTAGGCCAGCAAGGCTGAGCCTTTGCCTTCCTCCATCTTCTCTTTCTCTTTGCCATTCATTATCCTGGGCCGACTGCCGGCAGCCATGTTGGACGCCTGTCTGCCGGCAGTTAGCTCTGCTGCCGCTTGCCATGGGCGCCACTGATCGACGACCCAATGGCAATAAGCATACTCTGACCGGCCGCCGGCAACTATGTTGTCTGCCGGCAGCCGGCCACCCAAAGTCTGTAGACATTCGCTGCCGGCTGCCGCCGGGTCCTCCTTGATAGAGGGATCTTTCGGCTGCCGGCGGCAGAGCAACTGCCGGTGACCTGCCGCCCATTATCCTGAAGGCAGTACTTACCTTCAACAGCCCAGAACATGCCGGCATATGCCGGCAGGCACGGTAGTACTGGCGGCATACTGCAGGCAGTCAGTGCTGTAGCCCATACAATTTTTTCCAACCTACAAGGTGCTTCATGGGCAGCCTATTGTGAGACCATCACACCTAAGAGAGCGATTCTCTCTGCTTTTTAATGGTTAACAACCATTACCAAAAATCCCCAATATTGAACCTAGAAGACAGTGTTAAGAAGACACTTTATATCCAAGGATATTATCTTCCCATAAATTTGTTAAGAATTTAGTATTCAATATTGAAGGAGGTCATAGCAATGGGCTGGGCAGGAGACACATGTAGGTGTCTTTTCCTTTTTTCTAGCTTACTCTATCCTAAGCTAAATAATATTAAAAATATGTATGATGAAATTTGAGAATTTCACCGAATACTTATATGCTTTTCCTTCTTAACAGGAGGAGCATCTCGAGTGCGGGAACAACTTCTGCAGGGTCCGCAGTAAGACCTTCTGCGGCCATGATATGTGCATAGCCCATGCTCGCTGCGCAATCACGAAAGGATCTCTTAAGTATTGGGACCCACAGGTATGTACCGTTTGTGACAAACTGGTAAAGGAGGCTCTTGATGATCAAAAGTCTACAGAGTTAAGGGATGCAGCAAGAGATACGCTGCAAAAATGGGTCAGAGGTTTTCAGAATAACACCTCTGGCCCATATCTTCCTAATGAGAGGATGAGGGACTGTTTGTTCCCTAGGGCATCTTCGGATACAATCGTTCCCCAGGCTCAACCTGAGATTCCCCTCGTCCAGATTCCGATAGAATTTGTTGTATCAGACGCCTTGAAGGGTATCCAATTAGAAGAAAACATGTCGGTTGTCTCAGAGGAGACTGAACGTAGTCTCCTGGTAGAAGAACTGGAACAGGAGGCTGACGTACCTCCTGAAGGCGAAACAGAGAAAACCGAAACGATTTTGGTGTCATCAGCTACGGTGGACGAGCCGGTGCCTTCGACTTCTTCTTCTGCCCCCCAGTTAGACTCGATCACTAGTACGTTGCACTCGCTTCTGTCCATGTTCCAGGACATGCAAAAGAAATCGTCCGAGAAGGAGGCTTCTCTTCGGACGGAGATGCACCAGCTCATGTCAACGCGTTTAGCCCCGAAGAAGCTAAACATCAAGGATCTTCCCGCCTTCTCTGACATCAATCCTTGGAGGTATGCAGAGCATATGCTGATGTCGGGGGAAGATCTTCCTCTCCGAGAAACTGGGCACTGTCCCAGTAGATGATGTGGGGTTCTGGCCCAGCAAAGGGGCCTATCCGGATTGCCATGTCTGCCTGAGGACGGAACCTTCGTCCAAAGAGGAGACAGAGCCGAAAGAGGTCATCGTTCTTGACCTTCTCAAGGCCCAGGCCTTATTTACCAACACCTTGAAGGAGAGGACCTTCACCAGCTCCAAGGTGCCGGCTCTCAGAAAAAAGCACCCTTCCTTTATTGTTGATCCCTCCTGTGCCTTCCCCTTTATGGACAAAGGGTTTAAGGCAGCTTTAAAGGCGGTTGAGGCAGGAAAACCTTGTCCTACACTTGAGGAGTGTAGACCTTTTCCCTCGCCTTTCCATCGGATGATGCGGACTGGAAGGATGTTCACAACACCAACACAGTCGGGAAGCTGGAGGCAGACATTGCCTGACAACAGTTCGGTGAAGACCTCCCGAAGTTGTCGGACTTTCTCCTGCGCAGGGAGCAGGAGACAAAAGAACGACTTGCCGCCTCTGTCTCTGCAAACTGGGCTAGAGACAATGGCAAGCATTGCAGAAACCCCAGACATGTACATGGTCTTCGCCAAGGCTCATTTAGCGACGGTCACCAAAGACCTGTACAATTTTATTAAAGCCCGAAGGGCTTGCCGGGAGTTCGTGTTCGCCTCGGCTGCGGTGAGGCACAAACCAAGGAAGCTGATAGCCTCCAACATCTGGGGAAAAGACCTCTTCCCAAGTGAAGTGGTCAAAGAGGTCGTGGACAAAGCCGCAACGGAGAATAGGCATCTCCTCTCCAAGTGGGGCTTGTCCTCCAAGAGAAAGTCTTCTGCTGAAGAGGGTCCCCAGCCAAAGAAGAAGACGAAACGACCAAGAGTGCCCTCTCGTCCCAGGCAACAACAACAGCTTCCCATGGCCGCGGTGCACCAGACCGTAGCACAACCAACCACCACCTTCCAGCTGGTGCCCCAAACGGTGGCGACTGTGCTTTCACCCCAGCTTACGAAAGGCAGTCAACGATCTTTAGGCCGAAGTCTCGAGGTTCCTTTTGAGGATCCTCTAAACACCCCTCCAGAGGCAGGGGCAACAGAGGTGGACGTGGTCAAGGAGGTAAATCCTCCAACCAGCACTCAAAGTGAGATGCTACCGGTAGGAGGGAGACTTCTCCTCTTTCGGGATCGCTGGACCTTCGATCCCTGGGCCCACAGCCTAGTCAAGAATGGACTAGGGTGGAGTTGGAACACAACTCCACCAAACTTCCCTCAATTCTTCCAACACTTAACCCCCATATTGGAAGAATATGTTCAGGAACTCTTAAACAAGAGAGTTATAAGAAGGACGAAGTCCATCAAATTCCAAGGAAGGCTATTTTGTGTTCCGAAGAAGGACTCGGAAAAGCTCAGAATCATTCTGGACCTATCATCACTCAACAAGTTCATAGTGAACTACAAGTTCAGAATGCTGACGCTTCAGCACATAAGGACCCTTTTGCCCAAACAGGCATACACAGTCTCCATAGACATGACGGATGCGTACTGGCACGTCCCAATCAACCGTCAAGTTTCCCCCTACCTAGGGTTCAAACTACAGAAAAGACAGTACGTCTTCAGAGCCATGCCCTTTGGTCTAAACATAGCTCCAAGGGTATTCACCAAGCTTGCGAATGCTGTCATTCATCAATTACACCAAAAAGGAATTCAGGTAGTAGCCTACCCGGATGACTGGCTGGTGTGGGCAGCATCCAAGGAAGAGTGCATGCAAGCCTCCAAGGAGGTGATCCAGCTCCTGGAACACCTAAGATTCAAGATCAACTTGGAAAAGTCTCGACTATCTCCAGCTCAGAAGTTCCAGTGGCTGGGTGTCCACTGGAACACACTGCCTTTCCATTCCATCAAAGAACAGGAAAGAGATAGCGGGATCTGTCAAGAGACTCCTTCAATCCGCCAGGATATCAAGAAGGCAATAGGAGAGTGTGTTGGGGTCCCTCCAGTTTGCCTCAGTGACAGATCCAGTATTGAGAGCACAATTAAAAGATGCATCAGGAGTTTGGAGAAAATACGCATCAAACGTTCGAAGAGATCTAAAGAGACCGATACCAAATCGTCTGCGATCCCAACTCAAGCCATGGTCGGAGGCCAAGAACCTAAAGAAGAAGGTACCCTTGCAACCGCCTCCACCGTCAGTCACCGTTCACACGGATGCCTCAAAAGAAGGGTGGGGAGGCCACTCTCATCATCGGAAAGTCCAAGGAACCTGGTCATCCCTCTTCAAAACCTTCCACATCAACTTTCTGGAAGCCATGGCAGTTTTTCTCTCACTGAAGAAACTGAAACTTCGCTGCTCAATCCACATCCGACTGGTTCTAGACAGCGAGGTTGTAATGAGATGCCTAAATCGACAGCGCTCGAGATCGCCTCAAATAAATCAAGTACAGTAGGGTCCCGAATTAAGCGTGTTCGAATTACACGATTCCCCTTTTCCGCGATCGCTATTTTTCAAAAATAAATTTTCTGTATCGGCGAGGCTGTTCAAAGTTCGCGAGTCAAGCACTACAAAATGTATCAAATCTATTGTCTTTTTAAGTATATTGGTAGCCCTAAATACGGTGATTTATAATAAATGTTACAAAACAATATTAACATTACATTTCATTAACATAATTTCATAATGAATAGCCTATTTAAGGATAAAATTCCACATCAACAATGAAATCAACTGTTAACTGTGCGAGTCCAGCTGACAAAATGTAAACAGAAATGTGGCTACGTTCTCGGTAATCTTTATCTTTCTCCAACCTTACGATAATTGTAATGGTAGTGTTAATGATGGTATATTAAAGCATTATTTTTGTTTAGTACAGTATATTTAAAAGCCTTATTTTTCCCTCTGGGCGTTCAAGGTTTTCACGAGTAGACTGGGTTCGTTTATCGGCAGTGAATAGCCTAAACTTCGGTAACAAGTCGTCAATATTTTGTCATATTTTAAACAGTATACATTTGATTTGCAAACATTGGTTTTGTAGAGTAGACGGTAAAATAAAATCTAGAGAGAGAGAGAGAGAGAGAGAGAGAGAGATTTGATGGCAGAAATCTCTCTCTCTCTCTCTCTCTCTCTCTCTCTCTCTCTCTCTCTCTCTCTCTCTCTCTCTCTCTCTCTCCGTAAGAAATAAAACCATAGTTCATATATGGCAACTTGAGTTTAAGAATGAAATTAACATGAATATTGTTAGTTGTGGCGATCAATTCCTCGCTTCAGGGGGTACACGAAACAAAAACACGACATTCAATTACAACAGCTGATTCTCTCTCTCTCTCTCTCTCTCTCTCTCTCTCTCTCTCTCTCTCTCTCTCTCTCTCTCTCTCTCTCTCTCTCTCTCGTTATACAATACTTACAAATAGATGAAGAAACCAAAATCGGTTTTCTTGAAGTGTCAATTAAATACAAAACGAAAAAATTATACCGTGTATACATCCATTTCAATCATAGCTTAAAATACGGTAACCGATTTCGTCCGCAAACCACTATTTTTTAGGAAACCATTCTATTCCAGAAAATTTTTACTCTTTAAATGTCAATTGCGCTATAATAAAACATGTACTTATGTTGTTAAATTTCGGGTGTGTTTTAAAAATCGAGTATTGCTAACTTATTTTTGTTTTACTTTTGGCTGTGATCACATCAGCTGATGTGTAGCTTCCGCGCGAATACAATAACAAAGAATTGTTTACACCATTTCTTAACTTATTTAAACCATCTATACAGTTAATATTACATAAACACCAATGTGTTATAACCTATCATATTTATTGTTTAGTACTTTAAAACCATCCCTCTCTCTCTCTCTCTCTCTCTCTCTCTCTCTCTCTCTCTCTCTCTCTCTCACATCGAACGTTATAGCGGTAACCTAATTGTTCGGTGACTTTAAAAATAGGCCAAGTACTTTCTTCTTTTACCTTTTTTGCATATGGATCTATAATTGAGGTGGGTACAAGTTGACTTATAACTGAAGTTAGGAAAAGTATTTTGGATATGGAAAGGACAATTATCTTTCGTAACAGTTTAGAATTATCGTAAGTTATCACTCTGTCATTAGCGGCAGTTTGTTATTGTGGATTAAACGCATAAGGAAAAAAAATTTCCAGCTTTGCTACGAATTTAGGAATTTATATGGATACGGTAAGTAAAATATTTGTAATAACATAATGTTTACTAAATGTTTGTAATATCATTAGTTATGACTTAGATCATGTGTGTTTAATGCATTTGTTTGTTTATTATGATCGAAGATGGAGCGTAAACAAATGGAAGGTTTCCGTTTCAGGCGGCATCATAAAGAAAAACATTTCATAAATGGCATTCATTTCATTTATTTGAAAGTTCTAATAAAAAATAATTAGAACATTGGTAATAACAAATTCAACATATAATCTATACTTGGTAAAATTGCTGTCAATTCAAAAACACAGATGTATAAATGCGTCTGTTTCTTCGTTGTGATCAGAGATAAACGTAAACAAAACATTGGTTGTCGTTTTCTATTGTGCTTTTTAGCGTGTTTAGGAAACGCATGATATAAAATCGCCTTTATTTTGATAATTCTGGATTTTCAATCATACAACAAGCTAGTCTATAGAGTGATGGTTTTGCTATTCACCAGTTGTATTATACAATAGATATGACAAACATTAAAATTTGTCTGTATTTTGGGTTGTGTTATAACGGGAAATATATGGTGTTTACACCTATCCTGGTTGTAATTTTAGCCATTTTTCAAGTTATTAGAACTTTAAAGTATATTAAATGTTTTATTTATTTACAAGAACAATTTTATATTATAAAGAAATACAGTATAGTACAAAGAAAGTATTGGAAATGGGTAGTAAACACATTTGAATAGGCAAATTGCTGGTTGCCATGGCCGCAATGGAATTATTTCTGTTAGTTGTGTGTTTCAAAATTCGCGATTTTCCATTTACACGAGGTCGTTAATCGACCAAATTCTCGCATAATTCGGGACCCTACTGTAATATTGGCCATCCACCGACTAGCGGAGAAGAAGAGATGGCACTTGTCAGCAGTCCATCTTCAAGGATTCCGCAATGTGACGGCGGACGCTCTTTCCAGGTTCAACCCGGTAGAGTCAGAATGGTCCCTAGACGCAAGATCGTTCTCCTTCATTTTACACAAAGTCCCAGGACTGCAGATAGACCTCTTTGCAACGAGCGACAACAAGAAGCTACCCCGGTATGTAGCCCCGTACGAGGACCCTCTATCGGAAGCGACGGATGCAATGTCTATAGTTTGGACCAGATGGTCCAAGATCTACCTGTTCCCTCCAACCAACCTTCTGCTGAAAGTCCTCGACAAACTGAGATCCTTTCAAGGGACAGCAGCGATAGTGGCCCACAAGTGGCCCAACAACGTTTGGTTCCCTCTGGTAACGGAACTACGCCTGAAGCTGATCCCGTTGCCGGATCCAGTTCTGACTCAACAAGTGCAGAAATTGACTGTCTCAGCTTCATCACAGAAAACCCAGAACCTTCATCTCATGATTTTCTCACCTTAGCAGTCAAGAAAAGGTTCGGAATTTCAAGGGACAGTATTAACTTCTTAGAAGAATACAAGTCAAAGTCAACAAGAAGACAATATGAGTCTTCCTGGAAAAAATGGGTCGCCTTTGTCAAGGCAAAGAAACCTAAGGAGATTTCTACGGATTTCTGTTTGCCCTTCTTCATCCATCTCCATGAACAAGGTCTAGCAGCCAATACGATCGCTGCGTGCAAATCTGCCCTAACCAGACCAGTGCTTTACGCCTTCCAGGAAGACTTCTCTAACGAAATCTTCAACAAGATTCCAAAAGCCTGCGCTAAACTTCGGCCCGCAGCCCCTCCAAAGCCCATTTCATGGTCTCTGGACAAGGTTCTTCACTTAGCATCAACTCTGAACAATGAAGATTGCTCTCTAAAGGACTTGACTCAAAAGATGATATTCTTATTTGCACTAGCTTCAGGAGCAAGAGTTAGCGAAATACTGTAGTGGCCCTCTCGAAGGATGATGGCCACATTCAGTTCACAGACTGCGGAGAACTGAACCTCTTTCCAGACCCAACGTTTCTCGCCAAGAATGAGCTGCCCACTAAGAGATGGGGTCCCTGGAGAATCTACCCTCTAAAGGAAGAAGCATCCCTCTGCCCAGTGGAATGCCTAAAGGTCTATCTTCGTAGAACTTCAGACTTTAAGGGAGGTCAGCTTTTCAGGGGAGAAACATCAGGTTCAACGTTATCCTTGAAACAGATAAGGGCAAAAATCACCTATTTTATTCGCAGAGCGGATTCAGACAATACACCTGCAGGTCATGATCCGAGGAAGGTTGCCTCGTCTCTAAATTTCTTTCAGACTATGTCGTTTAAAAGCCTTCGCGCTTATACTGGATGGAAGTCATCCAGTCTTTTTCAAACACTACGCAAAGCAATTACAGGAGATAAAACATTTCGTGGTGGCAGCAGGTAGTGTACTAAAACCTGCCGCTTGATTTCTGCGAAGAACAGTGCACTATTTGGGACTTTTAGTGAAGGGTGTACATGATAGACTCTTAAGTATATCATGTGGAGTGATGTGTCTAGTGATGACACTATACACTGTTCTAACTACACAGGTGACATTAAGCATAATAGACTAACACATGTGCCATGCATACTTATATGCATAGTGTTCCTTGTAACAACAGAATACATAGCGAAATTTTGCATATTTCCCATAGAGTGGCTTGTGTTTCCTTTGCAGGTAAAACTTTATTATATTTCTCTTATTACTAATTATGCTTTTATGCAGATTTGTTCAGCGTAAAATGTAATTGATTGTTACAACCATGGTTTCTATTTTCTATTGTAATAATCAATAGTAGGAATCTTTGCGTCTCATTTCGCCCCAAATATTCTAAACTATGAATAAAAATCAGAGCGTCTTTTGATCCTATTAATATTTAGGAAAACATTGGGAACTAAGGTTATTACTGTTCCAAGCAAACAGGTAAGGACTGATTGTACTAAACTGTTTATCTTACTGAATTAAGGTTTCCTACATGTATATAAACCTGTCTGTCTCTATTAACAACCAGACTCGGGAGGTATCAGTAACCTACACAGATCAATGCCATCTAAGTACAAACTATGCTTTATGTATATGACGACACTAATATATAAACTGTTTGCTAGACTGTTCCTTGAACTCACAATCCTCAGGTTTTTTCCTAGAGTCTACCCAGACTCTTCCCTGTAGGGGGCAGGAAGCACGGACATATTCCATGATCAGTTGAATGATGTATAACGGTAACATCAAGTGTCTCTAGGTCCAGAAGACCAAAGGAACTCGACATGAACGGCACTATTGAAAATCCACAGATACATTAATGCTCTGGTAAACTTCCACCAGGACGACATGGCCTGAGCCCAAAAAACGGATTTTGAGCGAAGCGAAAAATCTATTTTTGGGTGAGGTAGCCATGTCGTCCTGATAGACCTGCCCTCTTTTTGACAAAAGGATAATGAATCCCTCCCTAATGTACTGTATCTGTAACACCTACAAAAGCTACAAAGAATGACTAGATGGCGCCACGCGGTGGCGGGTTGGCGCCTGTTTACAGTACAATAAGAGCGTTGCCTTAATAACGGCTCTCCTATAATTCTTGCCACTTTTCCCCTCGAAGCAAAAACGCTATTAGGGGTGTAGATAGCTATGCGACGTGTCAAGAATACGTCCTCTAATTTTATGCAATATCCCTTTTAAAATTATTAAGGGATATTCGCTCCAGGAGTTAGAATTCTGGATACCTTTGGTAAATTCTCTGGGATATATCACTGTAGTCAAATATAACCTAGGAAGCTACTAACGAAGGAACTTCCATCAGGACGACATGGCTACCTCACCCAAAAATATATTTTTCGCTTCGCTCAAAATCCGTTATATAACCCCTATTTTCAAAAGTGGATCAAGACAAGAGGCAAGCAATTATAGACCAGTTAGTCTAACATCACATATTATGAAAGTGTATGAAAGGGTAATAAAAATGAAAATAACGAATCATTTGGTTAAAAATAATTTGTTTAATGTAAGTCAACCAGGTTTTGTGCCCGGAAAAAGTACACAAACCCAACTGATAGCACACTATGAAAACATAGATAAAAATATGATAAATGAAAAAGACACAGATGTGGTATATCTAGATTTTGCAAAAGTCTTTGACAAGGTAGACCATAATATATTAGAGGAAAAAATGAGAAACCATAATACAGTGGAACCTCTACATACGTTCTTAATTCGTTCCAGAAACTGCTTCGTATGTTAAAACAATCGTATGTTGGAGCAAACATTCCCATAAGAATACACTGTAATTTGTATAATTCGTTCCACACCCCAAAAACCTATAATAATTCCTTAATAAATTACTACAAATAATTACACATAACAATAACATAACACCATAATATGAAAGAAGGATGTAAAAAAGATAATTATAAAGTAATAAATAAAATATGACAAATTCGGAGATAATTTGCATTTTTCCTAACCATACAAACCTTAGCTATTTACATTGGGTTTACTTTCGGCGTAGCTGAAATTGACGAGCCATTAGATTTTAACGAGGGTTTACTACCCTGCGCTAGTTAGCCGGGGTAGGGGGAGGGGTAGCTTGCTACCCCTCCCCCCCTCACACACCGGTGAAATGTCTCACTTCACTTAGAGGTAGGACTTGACTTGGGGGACAGGGCTGGCGGGCAAATATGTGTAAATAGCTAAGGTTTGTATGGTTAGGAAAAATACAAATTATCTCCGAATTTGTCATTTGTTCCGTAACCGAAATACAAACCACGCTATTTACATTGGGTGACTTACCCCTTAGGAAGGGTGGAAAGTCCCCAGCCATACTGGCTTTGGCTTACCCGGGGACTCAGAATCTGAGTGAGCCGCACTCGAGAAAAGGAGTCCCTGCACCTCACAAGTTCCTTGCTCCGCAAGGAAACGTGTGGCCTACATAAGCTTGTGTGTGAAGGAAGAAAGTGTGACCCGTCCTAGGCAGTTGACCTGGAGTTCCAGAAGGAACTCTGGGTTAGGATGTTCCCAATACCACCTCGTCAGGGTATGGGGGACGCGACAGTATTGTCTCAATACTTAGAACACAAGGAAGCATGGTTTACCTGCAGAGGTTTAAGGTCAGCTATGCAGAGACCAGGATGCTGCTTCCCCAGTAGAGGGGACGATGAAGAAAGAATTAAGGGCTAGACATACTTCTTCCGTTCATGCAGTCTAAAACCTGGTATCAATGCCCTCAACCTTCTGCTACCTGTCCAAAAAGGAGCCTGAGTTTAGACCAGCTGTTGTGTAGCCACCACAGAGCGATAGAAACGTATCGATACCCCTGTGGGTCACGTCCTGCAGGAAGTGGGCTGCGAAGGTCATTAGACGCTTCCAGACTCCAGCTTGTAGCACCTGCGTCACAGAGTAGTTCTTCTTGAAGGCGAGGGACGTTGCGATGTATCCGACATCGTGCTGTAGGGCGACATGACGGGGGAGGGTCTGGATTCAGGTCGAGATGAATCCCCTTGAGTCCGAGCTGAAAAGGTATACTGGTGACTCTCCCCTGTGTCCTTCCTGTGCTCCCAAACCGGGTTGCACGTGAGGACAAACTGCAGCTGTTCTCAAAGATAACCCCTCGGTTCCTTTACTAGCAAGAAGGAGAAGGTCTGGGTCATCTGATACAGAACGGAGACTCGAAATCTTGAAGGACTCGAACTGAAGGTCCGGGACCCCAAGATTCTGATCTAGAAAAACAACTCAGGAGCGAACCTGAATGTTACCTCCCCCGATTCTCTTGAAAGGGCGGAGTCGTACGAGACCATGAAGATTGCCTACACACTGGCCGAGGCCAGAGCGAGCAGGAGCACCGTCCTCCAAGCCGGACGACGATCAGAGGCCTGACGTAATGGTTCGTAAGATCTCTTAAGGGACTAAGGGACTTAAGAGTCCGAACCATGCTCCATGGAGGAGGTCACACTCCGACTGGGGGCAGGTACATTCGTAGCCTCGCATGAGCGAAGAAAGATCCAGCGGGAAGGAAAAAACCTATTCCTCTCAGCCTGAAGGCCAGGGAAAGGCTGAGCGATAGGCTTCACTGCCGAGAGTGGAAACGAGTTTCCTCCCGCCGATAAGCAATAACTCCGTTATTGCTGGAGTAGAGGCCTCAAGGGAAGAGGTCCTTCTCCCACAACACCAACCACAGAAGACTCTCCACTTCGCCTGGTAGACCCCTGCGGATGACTATCGCAGGTGACGCGACCTCCGCTCCGCGCCTGTTGCGGGTTGTCTCTTCGTGAGGAGGCGGCGTAGTGTCTCCAGGCGTGAAGCCGAAGCGATGCTACTGCTTGTGAAGGATGTTGTAGTGTGGCTGTTTGAGTAGCGTGTGTCGTGAAAGAAGCTCTCCCGGGAGTTCCGTCAGGGGATGCCGAAGGTCCGGAAACCGTACTGCGTATAGTTGCAGCGGAGCTCTCAGGGCCATCGAAAGGTTGACAGACAACCTGGTCTCGTTGAGACCCCTCCTCAACAGACAACAATGGTGGGAAGACGTAGGCGTCGATGCTGTCCCACCGTCACCGGAAAGCATCTTGCCAAAGAGTCTTGGGGTCTGAGACTGGGGGGAAGTACAGCGGAAGCATGAAGTTCCAGGCTGTCGTGATTAGGTCCCCCAGGCCAGGACTTGCTGGTTACTAGAGGCCAAAGACCCCCAGGTGCTCTCTATCTGTGAGGCTCTGCTCAGATTGTCGGAGAGAACATTCCTCTGCCCGGAATGAGCGAGCCAACAGCGAAAGTATGAAAATGTACCTCCCTGCTGGTTGGAATACGCCAGTACCATGGAGTTGTCGCGCATGGAGCGACTCAGCAGGATCTGTAGGATCTGTAGAAGGGCCAGACTACGGCCTCTAAGCCTACCTGAATGATGAGGAGGTACCCCTCAGGTCCTGACCATAGGCCTGTACCGGAACATGCCCCCCCCCCCCCCCTTTTCTTAGACGAGTCCGAGAACAGCATCAAATGCGGGGAAAGGACGAGAATATCCATTCCCATGCAAGAGGTTCCACAGGTCAACACTCATTGCAGGTCTAATCGTTCCGCTAGTCCCATAGGGGCCAGAAAGTCTGGTTAATCGTTGCTTTGATTCCACCGGAACTTGGGCCGCTTAACAGGGAACTTACCCTGAGGCGCCCGTTCGGGACGTGGACGGGTCAATGAGGAAAGGAGACCAAGAAAACGTTCCAAGATAGGGCTGAAAGCTCTCCTTGACTGAGAAAAGGTTCTGCGACTCTCCTCAGCCTCGCCAGAGTCAACTGAAGGGAAGGCTCGGAGAAGGAGTCAATATCATGGCTAGATATTCCAGATGTTGAGGCAGAAGTAGAGAAGGCTCCTAGCAAATTACCATGATCCCTCACTCTTGGTAAAGTCCCGGAAGCTTGTCCCGGTGTTGAAGAAGGTCGAACCCGAGACTACCGGAGTTGGCCAGACCTCCAAAAAGCGAAGGAGGCGGAAGCCTGCTCCTGAGCGGCCATGAGGAAAGCAGGGAGAGTTCTCTGGTGAAAACCTGCGATGCTGCGGCGGGATCGCCACACAGCATCTTAAGCAGGAACATCTGTAGTCTAGGCTGAATTCCAAGTGCTTCCTGGAGGATGGATGGAATGGGACCTGGAAGTACCCGTCCTTCTGATCCAGGGCATAAGGAGTCTTGCGGTCCCGTTACCAGTCTGATCGACTCTGGTGTTCCACGCTGGACGAAGTTTGTTCGACAAACTTGATCAGAGCTGAGAGGTCGACGACGGAACTCCCGTCTCAGATGCTTTCCTACAAGAAAGGATCGACTGAATAAGCTTGGATGGAATGGGACCTGGAAGTACCCGTCCTTCCGATCCAGGGCATAAGGAGTCTTGCGGTCCCGTTACCAGTCTGATCGACTCTGGTGTTCCACGCTGGACGAAGTTTGTTCGACAAACTTGATCAGAGCTGAGAGGTCGACGACGGAACTCCCGTCTCAGATGCTTTCCTACAAGAAAGGATCGACTGAATAAGCCGGGGGGGGGGGGGGGGGGAAGCCGTCGACGACCCTATGGAGGACCTTCTCCTAAAGCATGGCTCCTTCTGCCCAACGGGCAAACCTCTTACCGACCCATGGCATAGACGCTCAGCGATACTGGATTCGCTGACAGTGGAGGAAAGATGTTAAGAGCGAGGCGCGATATCCTTGGCTGAACGCAGAGATCGTGCAGGAATCGACATCAGGAAGCTGTTATCCGGACGAGTAACCTTAGGCATCCCCCCAGCGTGAGACCTGCAAGGGGGGTTGCCAATCCTAGAGTTTGTGAACTCTGCCGCTCCCTCTAGGATTATGCCTCCCCGGAAGAACTTCTCGTCCTACCTGTCCCTGACAGGAGGGGACTGCTATTGTACACCTTGTCTTAGCTGCCGTAGCCGGTTCCGATAACCTAGGCTGACGAGGCCGAATGAAGAGGCGTCAGAGGCTCGCAGGGTCTTGAAGTAAGCGCCTTGGAGGAGTGAAAACGGAATTTGACTTCCTCCATACAACAGCTGTCCATTTCTCTGTCCTTGGGCTCAAACAAGCTCTTCCCAAGGATGGAAGAGTGTCTGAGCTTGTTGACATCCACGGGTAGGACTCCCGAGAGGAAGCGTCTAGATGCTCCAACATCGAGTTTGCCCGCAAATTCGAAACTTGGCGACGGAACGCAAAGGTGCTTGAGCCGAGAGAAGGAAAGTACCCATGATCTTCCTGGAGCTTCCTTGTACAAAAACCTCGGGTCGCAACCGGGGAGGGAAAGGCCTGGTAAGACCCTTCCACGAAATGGTGAAGAGGAAGGGCTAAACCAGTCACCCACTGCCCGACGGAGAAATCTCGAAAGAAAAACTCCCTGGCAAGACCCTTCCAGGGAATGGTGAGGAGGAAGGGCTAAACCAGGTTCTGGAAAGAAGAATGTTGCTCAGACCTCCCTGAAGATTCTTCCTGCTCTTGCACGTGCCATGTCCTGCGTTTACATGGTGAAGACCGTGTTCTGGAAATACGCGCTCCAGAAGACTCGCCAGGTTGCCCCTGTTGCGAAATCCCGACAGGAATCGCGGTCGCAATCGCCCTGGACCTCGCGCGATGGTAAATCAATGGTTCGCGTGTGGGCGAATGTGGAAGCGCCCGTGCGCGGGCACGCAAGCGCGTGGGCGCGCAGACGAAAGTGCGCGAGGGAGCGCAGAAGGAGGGCGAGCGTGGATGGAAGGGCGAGAGCTGGCGGTCGGAATCCGATAGTGCGCAGGCGAGCGATGACACGTAGGCGAGCGACGGCGTGTTGGCGAGCGATGGCTTACTGGCAGGAATCGCGCTGGCGCTGGCGCTCGGGCGATGGAACAGCGTTGGTTCGCGCGCCCGAACATGGGTGAGCATGTGCGCAGGCGCGTGGGCGCGCGGGCACGTGGGCGCGCGGGCACGTGGGCGCGTGGGCGCGCGGGCACGTGGGCGCGTGGGCGCGCGGGCACGTGGGCGCGCGGGCACGTGGGTGCGCGGTCGCGAGGGTGAGCGCAGAAGGCCGGGAGACCGATGGCACGTAGGCGGGTGATGGCGCGTTGATGAGCGATGGCGCGTCTTGGCGAGCAATGGCCCGAACGCGAGTGAAGGCACGTTGGCAAGTGATGGCGCGTTGGCAAGCGATGGCGCGTTGGCAAGCGATGGCGCGTTGGCAAGCGATGGCGCGTTGGCAAGCGATGGCGCGTTGGCAAACGATGGCGCGTTGGCAAGCGATGGCGCGTTGGCGAGCGGTGGTGCATTAAAAACACTAGCGCGCAGGCGAAGAATCGCGCGGGCGCATAGGAGATCGCTGACACGTAAGAGACTAGAAAAGGTTGACGGCGAGAAGGCGACAGGAAGACTTCTTGCCTGTGTCCAGGTCTGATAGATCGTGGGCGAGAGGGCGAACGTTAGCGCGCATCGCGCTAATCAGAAGGCGCGCAGGTGCATCAGGAAGGAGAGCGCTGATGCGAGCTGCCAAGCAGGCGATCCTGGGCGTTCAGGATAACCGTTGGCGCCCACTGGTGCGTAGCAGGAAAGGGCGCGCAGAAGTGCGATGGCCAACTGAAGAGAGCTGGCACACAGAAAAACAGGTGAGCACTGAAGAGAGATGGCGCCCAGAAGGACAGATGAGCGCTGGCGAGCAGGAAGAAGATCTACGGCGAGACTCAGCTACCGGAGATCGTGGCCCACAGCAGGCGAGCGCTAGCACTATTGCGCGCGGGGCGCGCAGGAGATCGTGGCGCGCAGGAAAAAACCTGGCACTTAAGGGACTTACCCACACTGTGGAATAAGCCCCTTAGACCCGAAGGTACCGGTGCCCGTTGTAAACGGGGTGTGTTGGCGCCCACTGCGCATTTGCGTCCAGGAACGGAGGTGAAGACTAGAAGATCTGGCAGGAGAAGCAGCAGCAACGGTCGGTACTCGTCGAGGAGGGTCCTCTGCGTAGAACGTCGAACAAAGATGAAGACGACCTCGGACAGGTGCAACACCCTCCGACCTCCGAAGAGGAGTCTCTGAACGTGACCTCCCCCGAGGGGAAGAGTCACTTGCAGGAGAGACCGTAGGCAACAGCTATCCGCAAAGGGAAACTGAGCCTTCAGCAACAACAGCAACAACAGCAGGAGGAGTCCTCCAAAGAGGAGTCTCTGTGGTGAACTCCCCCCCCAGGGGAAAAGCACTCGCAGGAGAGACCGTGGGCTCAACTGCCCCTCGAAGGGGACAGAGGCTTCAGCAACAACAGCAGACGGAGTCCTCCGAAGAGGAGTCTCTGTGGTGAACTCCCCCCGGGGAAGAAGCACTCGCAGAACTTCCTTCGAGAAGGGACCTTCGACGCCCAGCGACGGCCAAAATGATGCAATATCCGAGAAAGAGCAGGCGCTCCCCTGGGGGAAGGGAAGAAGCCGAGTCGCTAGGGGAGTCAACGCCTTCACCTATCCCACAGGATTGACCTGGAGTCACAAGCCCTGTGCTGCTACTCAGCCATACCACGGAAGGGCCCGGCAGAGGAGTAGCTTCGGGAAGAGATTAGGGGTAGAAGAAGCAGCTCGTGATTTCTTTGACTTCGAGAAAGACCCCGAAAGCAAAGAATCGCGCTTAGACTTCTTCTTCTTCCTATGCCCGAACATCTCCCACTGGGAGGCAGGACACTCCCGACACTGATCACAGGTGTCGTTGTAGCGGGATGTCAACAAAAACAAACCCCCCACACCCTTAATCACTCTTACTTTCTCAATATCCCACAATACAAACTTTCCCCTGACTCTACTTCAAACTGGACTATTGCACGAAGGGAAAAACAAACAAAACATAACCTTAAAACTATATTTACTCTCTCTCTCTCTCTCTCTCTCTCTCTCTCTCTCTCTCTCTCTCTCTCTCTCTCTCTCTCTCTCTCTCTCTCTCTCTCTCTGACAAAACTTAAATAAACACTCTCTCTCTCTCTCTCTCTCCTGATTTGGCAAAAAAAATTAAATTAAAATTAATCCTCCACATTCCTCCCCCCTTACTTTGCCAAATCCTCACACAACACTTACCTATTTTCTTATTACCCAGTCGCAGTCTGGAACAGGGCCTCGGCTTCGAGTAACTGGGCCTTCATATACCTGCACTCTCTCATTCACTTCTTCCATGTCGTTTTCATTCAACGTACTATTACGAGTCCCGTCTATGCTCTGCTCGTCTAAGATATCATTCACTATTTCATCTACCTCAGTTTCATCTGGCCCGAAAATCCCACTAATTTCTGTCAACAATTCATCCATTACATCTAAACCATTTTCTACTTTAACAAAAGAATCATTCATACTGCTTATCATTCTCCTATCTTTCATTCTCGTGTCCGTCATACGTTCTCTTGCCTCATCTAACGAAAAACCACACACACTATAAGTATCATTCATACTCATCCAAGTTTCATCTGTATTAATACATTTATCTTCCATACTCACCTGTACATTTACACCCTTGTCCTGCTTATTCTGATTCCCGCCTACAACTACAAAATTTTCCCGTCTTTTACCCCCAGTAAAATTCTCAGACTTCTTTTTCCTTCCATACTCTACTAACACCAATTGCTTATCTTCTAAACCTAATGCCTCACACATGCTCGGTTCATACTTGTTTGTTTTCAGCCATTTAGTCATACCATTCTCCTGAATATATCTTGGTACCTCCTTCCATTTCCGCAACTGATTGTGGTGTGCCCTAACCTTTTCCACACTACCATCCACACTTACTTTACCTAAAACATAACTCAACCCACTAGAACCAACATCTAACACCTCATATGGACCTTCAAACTTATCACGTACCTTATTGACATTCATTCTTCCCTTTTCAATTACTTCTTTTAACACTTTCTCTCCCACTTTGTAGCTTTCAAATCTCTCATTTGCTTTCTTCCAAACATCTCTATCATTCTCGGACACACTCAATCTCGGTCTTACTATCTTTTCAAAATTCAACACAAACTTACACGGAGACATACCAGTACTCTTGTGCACAGTCGCATTATACGCCCACAATGCACGCCCAACATATAAATCCCAATCATTATCACATGTACTCATCATCCGCAAAATTTCTGTCAAGGTTCTTACCGTCCTTTCAGCCAAACCATTCGCACTTGGCATATACGGAGTCGAATACACATGTTCAATGCCCCATTCTCTCAACATCTGCTCAAACTCCCATCCAACAAACTCCGGACCATTGTCACTTAACATTTTCGCAGGCTTACACACACTCATCGGCAACATCACTTGACTTACCATTCTCGCTACAGTCTCACTTCTTTTATTCTTGATGGGTACTGCATACGCAAACTTGCTCATATGATCGACCATGACAATCATTCCCACATGTCTCCTCGCAGTCACAGGCAACGAAACACAATCAATCACAAACATCTCAAATGGCTCTTTCATACGTAATCTCAGAACAGGCGGACTTGCATGCATGCTCTGATACTTCCCCTTCTGACAATCCTCACAAGTAGTCGCTACATCCCTACAAATTTGACTCAACCCAGGCGTAAACAACCTCTCTCGCATGCATTCCCACAATTTATTCTTCCCCATATGCCCATACCTGTCATGCACTACCATACACATACTTACAGCTGCATGCATTGGAAATACAGGAACATATATATCTTCATCCATTCCCCTATGCAAAAAATACACAATATTCTTACAAACAATAAATCTTTTAACAACTTTCTTATACGCTTCCAAATCACACGGCCATTCTTCCACCCTAATACCATTTAAAATACATTCACGTAATAGATTTATTTCGAAACATTCACCTTGCATTTCTTCCACCTCTTCTTTGCTTAACAAATCATCTTCACTCTTTACAATATCAATCATGCCAACAAAATTCGCCATGAATACACTATTATCCTCGATTACTATTACCTTACAGCCATTCTTTGAAAGCAAACCCTTACCAACATCAACTGACACATGGTGCAACCTCAAAAAATCTATTCCCATCAAAAAACAACTAGGCATTTCATTCTCTCCCATTACAATAAAATTATGTTCAACTTCCATACTCCCTAGTTTCACTTTCAACCTCACTTCTTCCCAAACAAGTAAACTTCCCTGACCTATTCCATGAATTCTCACACTCGTACACTGTCTTTTCACTTCCCAATTGTACCTCTCAATTTCCCTGATAACAGAATCATTTACTAATGACACTTGAGCACCCGTATCAATTAAACTACAATATTCATTCTCATTTATATTCACATATGTCATCATCCTTCCTTTAACACCATGCATGCATACATTTACTCTCCTTTCCATTCTGTCACTCACTTCACCAATATGTTCATCATCATGTTCACTGTCCTCTATAACCCCATATCTTAGATTAAGGTCACTTGCACCATTATCCTTCTCACTCATCAATTTGCAACATTCCTCCTTACATTGAATCCTCAAAATATATTCCCTATCATTCTCCTTACATGCCCTATATTCCATCGGTCGATTCCATCCAAAATACAAATACACAGTTACACCATACAACATACTTACCACCATTAATATCCTTGATAATACTTCCCCTTCTAGTACGCTACTCTCCTCCTCATATACCATTTCTTTTGACACTTCATTCATCACCCTTCTTTTAAGCTCGCTTACGCTACCTGGTATTTCCGTATTTAACCCCTCTTGTACTAACTTACTTAAACCCATTAGGATACACTTATATACCATATCTTCCCCTTCACAAATCTGCTCCACAACTAAACCTTCAGGCAACCTTTCAGAATTCTGATTACTCTCTTTATCTTCCATCCTCCCATGCATCCTCGACATCGCATCTGCTATCACATTCTTATTTCCCGGTACATATTCTAACCTGAAGTCAAATTCATTCAAATCCTCTATGGTCCTAGCAACCCTTGCATTCACACACTCTTTCCTTATCATATACACTAGGGGCTGATGGTCAGTACGCACAATGAATTTTACACCATACAAAAATACTTTCAATGCTTTCACACAAAATCGTATTGCAGCCAATTCCCTGTCAATCGTCGAATACTTCCGCTCAGCTTTATTAAACGCTTTACTAACATACGCTATTACTCTCAATTGCTCTTCTCCATTTACTCTCTGCATTTGAACCAAACAACCACCCATACTAACCCCACTCGCATCCGTATACAACTCTAGCATATTCGCATTTTCACTGTAGTCCGGAAATGCCAAAGTGACATCTTTTGCGGCCTCTTCCTTCAACCTTTCAAACGCTTCTATCATCCGATCATCCCATTTCAACTTCGTACTATTCCTTTTACCCGTCCATTCATTCAAAGGCTTCCCTATACCTGAACAATCTCTAACAAACTTGCAACCAAACTCAACCAAACCAAGAAAACCTCGCAACTCACGCACAGTCCGGGGACGTGGAAATTCTCGCACCTTATTCACAAACTTGTCACTCTTCCTTATACCAGATTCACCCACTACATGCCCAAGAAATTCCACCTCCCTGGACAACCATGTACACTTCTCAAGCTTAATTTTCACACCAACTTCAATTAACCGCATCAACACTGCCTCAAGCAACCGCATATGTTCCTCAACAGTCTCGCTCGCAATCAGAATATCATCTATAAAAACAGTCACCTTCTGTCGATCGAAACCAGCCAATACAACATTCATCGCTCTTTGGAAGGCAGCAGGTGCATTAGCAAGACCAAAACTCAACCTTTTAAATTGAAAGTGACAATTTGTACTTGAAAATGCAGTAATGGGCCTGCTCCCCTCTGCTAGAGGCATCTGATAATAGCCCCGCACCAAATCTAATTTAGTAAAAACTTTCATTCCATGCATCTTATAAACACAATCAGACACCACATTCATTGGAAAACGTTCTTTAACAGTCACCTCATTCACCTTCCTATAATCAATACACATACGTAAACTTCCATCAGGCTTTCGTACAGGGACAATAGGGCTATTCCAGGCACTCTCACTCCTTTCTATTACTGTACACCCATACGCTCTAATTCCTGACACTGCTCCTCTATCTCCTTGGCAATAGGCGGAGAAAAATGCCTGGGACGCTGATATATGGGGGTATCATCACTGAGAACTATTTTAAATTCTGGCAGGTCTGACCCCCCACAATCATCGTCACCGAGACTCATAACTCTCCGCTTATCCCATAACATCTTAAGCAATCGTTCCTTTTCGACCTCACTTATACTCTCATCTAACTTAATTCTTCCTTTCAATGTATCGTAATCCCAATCAACATCGCTCTTTACCTTACCAGCCATTACCTGTCTCGCCTTAACATATCTTCCATCCTCTACATTGATCAGTGTATACATACATCCCATGCAATCGCCCTCACGTATTCCACGTACTCTCTTCCTCCTAACACTCGGCAACAACCTTACATACACCTTGGGTTCCTGCATATTCATAACACCATCATATACATACGCACTCGTTTTCACCAAATTACCTGCTTCCATACCTTCCACTACATATTCATCCTTGTCACTATTTGAAATTCCCAGACTGCTCGGCCATGCAACTTTTACACTAATAACCTCACCTTTCTTACCCGATAATTTTACACTTTCCTTTGCTACCAACGGCACTCCCTTCCACACCTTCGTACTCACTCTGCCGTCTTCCTTTAAATAAAATTCCCCACAAATATTACCTTTAACCTTTATTTCAATCATATTCACACTTGGATGTACAATCATACCACATTTTTTCAGAAATTTATACCCAAGCAGTACGTCATATTTCTCATTCGCTCCCTCAACCACGTAAAAATCATTACCCTCCATCATCAGCCCCCCAATCATAACATTTTCCCGCAACTTCCCTTGCACAGGCATACGCAAATTACCAATACCTTTTACTTCACCCTTACATCCCTTAAATTCACAACCCTCTTTTACCTTATCATATGCATTCCTAAACATTAAATTGACACCACAACCAGTATCAATCAAACCAACCAACTCTACACCATTAAAAATCATTTTCACACTCATGCAATCATGTGCTCTTTCTCCCATCACATCTTCATGCAATAAACCCTCACGAACATGCATCACATTCACTCCCCACACACACGAGGACTCACCCAGCTGAACCCTCTGATTAATTAGTTTCCCGAACATCCTAGCTGACTTGATCCCTTATTCCTACAAACCCTAGCTACATGCCCATCTGCACCACATTCAGTACACTTACCCCGCGGCTCCTTGCACATTCTAGCATAATGACCATCCTTACCACAATTACCACAAATTACATTCATACGATTATTACGGCATCCACTCGCTATGTGTCCAGTCATACCACACCGATAACACTTAACCACTTTCTCTTTCTTACAGTCGCTAATACGATGCCCTGTCTCTCCACACCCGAAACATGCGCCTAATGCCCATCTACACTCGTTCTTTTTATGTCCTACCTTCCCACACCTATAACACCTCTCTTCACGGATACCACTACCTAACCTAACTTGCTGCGTACTAGCACTTCTATCTCTCCAAACTTGATTTCCCTGTCTAAACCCATCATTTCTCGGCATAGGTATTCCTACATTACTCACCCTAACACTTCTATCTATTACACTATCAGCTGCCCTCATTGGCCCTCTCATAACAGCATCTCTAAAACTACCAAATTCTGGCACACATTCCTCCATTCCAGTTCTTACACTCACAGATTTACTTTCTTTCATACACCTATCCAACTCGTAATCCTCAACTATCTCTAAAATATCATCCCAAGTCAATCTCTCTCTAGTCCACCTCATTTTCTCCTTCCGTTTCAAATTAATAAACTCACACACACTCTCTGGTACTGTACCCAAAAACTTCTTCATTAGTTCCTTATTTTCATTTATTCCTTCGTCCCCATACTTCTTTCTAGCCAATGTTTCTAACCGACATACATACATCGAGATTGCTTCACCCACCTTCATTCGTGCTTCATCAAAATCATTTTTTCGCTTATACCTAACACTACCTTTCATACGTTTTACCTGTTCAATTATCCTATTCTTTACACTTTCATACTCAACCTCTCCTACACTCATTATCACCCCATACATCGTCAACAAATATCCTGATAAAAATTCTCCCAACTCCCTAGCCCAAACTCTCTTACTATCCCCATACTTAGCCTGACAAAACTTTTCATATTCCCTAAAGAAGTCATATACATCCCTACTGCTATGTTCATTAAACCTTTCACACCTAGGTACCTCTCTCATAAACACTGTCTTACAAACTTCCTCTACTTCATTCTCACTACTATCTTCACTGTTTACTCCCTTCTTGTTGCCTTCTTCATTTGAATACAATGAATCTAGTTCTACACTCAAAGTCCTATCTTTAACTATTCCCTTCTTACCCTTTTTCTTACTTACCACCCTCACCCAATCATGATCATCCTCACTCACACCTTGACCTTTCTTCTTTTCTTTCTTCACATTATCTTTACCTTTCTTCTCCTTCTTCCTATCACCCTTCGTTCCAATCTTACTATGTCTAGGCCCTTTACTTTCAATATCACTATCACTACCTTCCCCATTATCACTTACCCTATCCTCTTCCACAATCAACCCGTTACCAGAAGCAGAAGCCACTCCTCCGACTGCACCTTCACCTATGACAGTTTTCATCATCCCCATTACTTGCCCCATCATAGCTTCCATTCGTTTCTCATTTTCTCGCATCCTCATCTCAACACCCTCTTCCACTCTCTCTACAGTTCCCTGAAGTTCCCTAAGTTTCCTTTGCATCTCCTCATTCTCACTACTTAACCTCGCATTCTCCAACAACAACCTCTCCTCTCGCTCATTAGACAACCGCAATTCCTCCTTTAAAATATACAACTGTTCTTCCAGTTCTTCCATTTCGATACCATTAATATTTCAAGTAATTCCAAAACCTATTTACCCTTGTCCAACAGTCCAGTTTCAATCCCACCTTCAACAGTCGTCCCTGTTCGGGCGCCAAATTTATGTAGCGGGATGTCAACAAAAACAAACCCCCCACACCCTTAATCACTCTTACTTTCTCAATATCCCACAATACAAACTTTCCCCTGACTCTACTTCAAACTGGACTATTGCACGAAGGGAAAAACAAACAAAACATAACCTTAAAACTATATTTACTCTCTCTCTCTCTCTCTCTCTCTCTCTCTCTCTCTCTCTCTCTCTCTCTCTCTCTCTCTCTCTCTCTCTCTCTCTCTCTCTCTCTCTCTCTCTCTCTCTCTCTCTCTCCCTGACAAAACTTAAATAAACACTCTCTCTCTCTCTCTCTCTCCTGATTTGGCAAAAAAAATTAAATTAAAATTAATCCTCCACATCGTCCCGTGAACACCGATGGCCCCGGCAAGCCTTGCACAGGAGGTGAGGGTCCGTCTCAACAGACGACATGAAGGTACCACATGTGGGGCCCTCGGGACCAGCAGTACGTCAGCACTCTACCGAGCCAAAAGCAAAAGCGGTTACTCAGCTGACTGGTGTGAGTGAGCTGAGTAGCCAGTCTACCCCAACCCAAACCTGCTAACTAGCTGATGGGGGTACTTATCCCTCCCAAAAATTGTCTTAACTAGTCTTTCAGCTTTGCTGAAAAGTAAATCCCCTTTAAATAGCTAAGGGTTTGTATTTGTGCCGGAACAAATATCATTTGATCTAGGATATCCCATCACTCATTGAATTTATCCTGAACTATGAACTCTTCATCTCAAACTGGCCAAGCATATCTTCTGCATGTTGAATTTTGACCTGTAAGCATAAGTCTCATTACAGATCACAGTTCATAAATTCCTATTTCACAGGACATTTTGAATATTAAGTTAAAAATTGATAAGAGCCATGCTACTATCAAAAGCCTGATAAAAGTGACAAAAATCTTCTAACAAATATAGCTTTATCGAACCTGATTTTAACTTAATGCTCAACAAAGTCATGCATTGTAGTAGTAGTTGTTAATGTATAGGTATTGGAGAACTGCTCATTCAAACTCACTGCTAATTCTCTCATTTTTTAGTCTGTCAACGAATCTGCTCTTTGAAAGTTTTAAGCAAAATGAATGTTGGGTAAGACTCATTGAAATAATAAAAGATGATGCACAATTGAAGTAAAAAAAAAAGCTGTTGAACTTTTTCATAACAAAACTGACACTTAAGAAGTGCTAGAATCTTGTATACAATAAATCAAACTCAAATTACATCTAACTAAACAGAAAAACTATGAACAGAGTGGTTGTTCAAAGAATAAAAATACAATAATAACATGAGGAAAGAATTATAGTAACCAGGGGTTTAGAGCACTCAAGATCAGCAATGATTAGCATTAAAATCAAGATTCCCGAGAGCAGAAACAAATAGAGAAATCTCAACGTCCAAGAGCAAAAACAAAGAAGGGTACTTGGAGCACTCAAGATCAACAAGAATCAACAGAGAAATCACAACATACGAGAGCAGAAATAAAGACGTGTACTTAGAGCACTCAAGATGAGCAAGAATTAGCAGAGAAATCACAATATCCAAGAACAAATAAAAAAAAAAAAGTTGTGCAAATGACAAACAACAGATATGGAATAACTTATCTTTCACAAGGGGCTTTGAAAATACTAAAGGCATTCATATGAGCCCAGGCATTTGTCTATGGAATTTTCTGATGCAAGGATAGGCATTTGTAAATATATGGGTTTATGAAAATGACAGATTCGGAGATAATTTGTATTTTTCCTAACGATACAAACCTTTAGCTATTTATTACGGGTACTACTTTTGGCAAAGCTGAAAGGACGAGTAATTAAAATTAAGAGAGGGTTAACTACCCACTCCGCTAGTTAGCGGAGGTAAGGGGGTGGGTAGCTTGCTACCGCTCCTACTCACACACCTGTGATTTAGCTCACTTTGCTTGGAGGTAGGACTTCATGGGGGATAGGGCTGGCGGGTAAGTTTGTATAAATAACTAAAGGTTTGTATCGTTAGGAAAAATACACCTATCTCTGAATTTGTCATTTGTTCCATAACTGGAATACAAACCTACGCTATTTATTAGGAGTGATTCACCCATTAGTAGGGTGAATGTCACTGAAAATCTGGCTCTTTGGCTACCCGGGAGGCTCCTTATTTTGTACTAAGAATACAGAGTCCCTGCAACTCGCTAAACTTTCATACGCATGGTTCGCGGCCTACGCAAGCTGTATTTGAGATATTTAGTAATGTGACAGTCCAGGTAAAAGTTATTCTGAGTCTTTGTAGGAGAAACTGTTGTAACCAAGACTTTCCCAATACCACCTTGCCAGGGTATGGGGATGCAACAGTATCAGCTTAATACTAGGTACACAAGGGGTTTACCTGCCGTGGTTTGAGGTCAGCTAGTGCAGAGAACCCAGGATGCTGCTTTCCCCAAAAGAGAGGAGGATGAGGAAAAGAATAAGAGCCAGTGAAACCTTTTCATTCACGCAGACTAAAACTGGGTAACAGTGCCCTCAACTTTCTGCTACTTGTCCAATACAGAGCTTGAGGTACTATACCAGCTGTTGTGCAGCCACCACAGGGCTGATAGAGAATGTATCGAGCCTCCTGTGGGTCAGGTCTTGCAGGTACAGTCAAACCTCTAGATATGAAAGAATCGGCTTATGAAATTTTCACTTTGCAAAAGGAGATGCGAAGAATTTTACAACTCGGATCACGAAAAATGTTTCGGACAACGAAAGGCGGTACGGAGCGGGACCCCGACTGTATCCGAGACGGATTTGAAAATTTGCTCAACGCCAGCCCGTAAACTCGCTACCATCCTCCTGCGTTCCCATTGGTTATCTCCCTACTCGGATGCTAGTTACCACCATGAGATCCTGCTCTCCTACTGGTCGGCATCTACTGTACTGTATCCCATCGTGCATCTACGCATTGGCGTTCCTATGTCTTCTCGTTCCAGCAATGGTATCATACGCATTGATTTAGTATTTGTGATTTCGCTTTCGGAACAAGTTTACTGTACTACGTACTGTTATCGTGTGGGATCCTACATTACATCATTAGCCATGGGTCCCAAGAAAGTCGCTGATGTCAAGGGAAAAAAGAGAATGATGCTTTCCATGGAGATGAAGATGGATATAATCAAGAAATACGAGATTGGCATGCGGTTAAGTGTGCTTGTGAAGGAATATGGCTGATATCCGTCTACAATAGGAACAATCCTGAAGCAGAAGGAAGCTATCAAAGTAGCAACACCTAAAGGCATGACTGTTTTTTCCAGAAAGAGGAGCCACATCCACTATGAGATGGAGAGACTGCTGCTTGTCTGGATAAAGGACAAAGAAATGAAATGACTGGAGACACTATTACCGAAGCGATAATCTGCCAAAAAGTCAGCGCCATTTTCGGTAATCTCGTGCTTGCTCAGGCCAAAGCCGACGCAGGAGGAGGAACATCGAAGCAGGAACCCCCCCGAGTACAAGGCTTCTCGTGGGTGGTTTTAAAAATTTAAGAGATGCTCAGTCATTCATTTGGTGGTGCATCATGGGGAGGCTGCAAGCTCGGACACGAAAGCGGCCGAAGCCTTTGTTAATACATTCGACGAGTTGACTGTCCGGGAAGACTAGAGTCCCCAGCAAGTCTTAAATTGCAACGAGACTGGGCTTTTATAGAAAAAAAATGCCTTGTCGAATGTACATTATGGTAGAAGAAAAGAAGCTACCTGGGCATGAGCCTATGAAGGACAGGCCTACCCTTGCACTCTGTGCAAATGCCAGTGGGGATTGCAGGGTGAAACCCCAGTTGGTGTATCACTCTGATACCCCTCGAGCCTTCAAGACCCACAAAGTCTCTAAGGAAAATCTGAACGTGTTGTGGAGGGCTATTGGAAAAGTCTGGGTAACACGACAATTGTTTATCGAGTGGATAAATATCTATTTTGGCCCGACTGTGAAAAAGTATTTGGAAGAGAAGCGCCTCCCTATGAAATGCCTGCTGGTGCTGGACAATGCCCCTGCTCACCCTCCTTCCCTCCATGAAGATAATGCGGCATTATTCATTCATAAAGATTCCCTATCTTCCACCGAACACTCACCCCTCTCCTCCAGCCCATGAACCAGCAAGTGATTTCAAACTTCAAGAAGCTTTATACGAAATATCTCTTCAAGAGATATTTCGAAATCATTGAGAGTACAAACCTCACCCTTCGTCAATTTTGGAAAGAGTATTTTGACATTGTCATATGCCTCAAAATGATCGATCAAGCTTGGCAGGAGGTTTCGAGGCGCACCTTGAACTCAACTTGGAAGAAGCTGTGGCCTGATAACATCTCCGCACAAGATTTTGAGAGCTTCCACGCAGACCAAACTGAAAACGATTCCGAAAATGTTGACGATCCTAAACCTGATGCTCAATCTGAAGTTGCCGAGATCGTTACACTCGTGAAGTCCATGGGTCTGGAAGTAGATGAGGCTGACATTGATGAGCTTATTCAGGAGCACCAAGAGGAACTTACGACGGATGGCCTGAAGGAGTTGGAGGCCATGCGAGTGAACGTCGTTCAGAAAGAGTACAGCGGGGGGAGGAGGATGACCTACTGACAACGGCAAAAATGAAGGAGAGTCTAGATGGCTACTTTAAAATGGTGGCTCTCGTAGAAAAGAGATACCCAGAAAAAACTCTCACAGGTCGTGCGCTTGAGTACTGTAATGAAGTTTGCCAGAGTCATTTCGGGAAAATTTTAAGAAGCAGGTAGAAACAAGCTTCTTTGGACGAATATTTTAGAAAGAGGCCTTTGGTAGAAGCAGACCAAGCGCCAGCTAATAAACGAAAGAAAAGTGGCAGTGATAAAGAAAATACGTAGTGTAATTAAATTTAGAAAATACAAAACGTAAAGTAAAAAAGAAAAAAAAGAATAGAAAAAGGAAACGAAAACGGATTTTGAAGCGAAGCGAAAAATCTATTTTTGGGTGAGATGGCAATGTTCTCCTGATGGAAGGTTCCTATTGGTAGCTTTCTACGGCATATTTGGATACAGTGATATTCCCAGAGAATTGACCTTTAGGTCTCCTGAATTCTAACTCCTGGCGCGAATATCCTTAAAATTTTTCTTAAGGATATCGCATAATATCAGGGGACGTATATCTTGATACGACGCATAGCAATCTTCCCCCCGAATAGCGTTTTGGTTTCGAGGGGGAAGAGTGGCGAAAAACAGAAGGGGAGCCGTTATCAAAGTTACCCTTCCTCCCGTACTATTACGAGTATCCAAGACGGCGCTCATTCCTTGTAGCATTGAGCATGGTGCTACAGATATAGTAGTTACGGGAGGGATCTTGCCTAAGCGTTTTCTATGGAAAAGGAGGGCGAGTTCATCAGGACGACATGGCCATCTCACCCAAAAATAGATTTTTCGCTTCGCTTCAAAATGTTATTTTGATAATAAAATAAATTTTTGAATATACTTACCCGGTGATTATATAGGCTGCAGCTCTGCTGCTCGACAGAAAACTCTACGGAAAAAATCCGCCAGCGATCGCTATGCAGGTAGGGGGTGTACTTCAACAGCGCCATCTGTCGTGCAGGTACTCAGTACTCATTGTAAACAAAGAACTCAATTTTCTCTTCGGTCCACTGCGTCTCTATTGGGGAGGAAGGGAGGGTCCTTTAATATATAATCACCGGGTAAGTATATTCAAAAATTTATTTTATTATAAAAAAAACATTTTTCAATATTTAACTTAGCCGGTGATTATATAAGCTGATTCACACCCAGGGGGGTGGGTAGAGACCAGCAATAAATGTTTACATTATTATGAGCTAAGGATTTTTTATTTCATTTTAGAAGTTATCAAAATAACAAAAATAAAATAAATAGGTACCTGGTAAGGAAGTCGACTTGAACAATTACTCTGCCTTTTTAAGTACGTCTTCCTTACGAAGCCTCGCGATCCTCTTAGGATGCTGAGCGACCCCTAGGATCTGAAGTATGAAGGGTTGCAACCCATACCTCAGGACCTCATCAAAACCTCTAATCTAGGCGCTTCTCAAGAAAAGAATTTGACCACCCGCCATATCAACCAGGATGCGAAAGGCTTCTTAGCCTTCCGGACAACCCAAAAACAACAATAAAAACATTTCAAGAGAAAGATTAAAAAGGTTATGGAATTAGGGGATTGTAGTGGTTGAGCCCTCACCCACTACTGCACTCGCTGCTACGAATGGTCCCAGGGTGTAGCAGTTCTCGTAAAGAGACTGGACATCTTTAAGATAAAAAGACGCGAACACTGACTTGCTTCTCCAATAGGTTGCGTCCATTATACTTCGCAGAGATCTATTTTGTTTAAAGGCCACTGAAGTTGCGACAGCTCTAACTTCATGTGTCCTTACCTTCAGCAAAGCTTGGTCTTCCTCACTCAGATGGGAATGAGCTTCTCGTATTAACAGTCTGATAAAATAGGATAAAGCATTCTTTGACATAGGCAAAGATGGTTTCTTAACTGAACACCATAAAGCTTCTGACTGTCCTCGTAAAGGTTTAGTTCGTCTTAAATAGAACTTAAGAGCTCTCACAGGGCATAAGACTCTTTCTAGTTCATTTCCAACCATATTCGATAGGCTTGGAATATCGAACGATTTCGGCCAAGGACGAGAGGGTAGCTCGTTTTTGGCTAGAAAACCAAGTTGTAGAGAACATGTAGCCGTTTCAGATGAAAATCCGATGTTCCTGCTGAAGGCGTGAATCTCACTGACTCTTTTAGCTGTGGCTAAGCAAACCAGGAAAAGAGTCTTTAAAGTGAGATCTTTAAAGGAGGCTGATTGTAGCGGCTCGAACCTTTCGGACATGAGGAATCTTAGTACCACGTCTAAATTCCAACCAGGTGTAGCCAAACGACGCTCCTTCGTGGTCTCAAAAGACTTAAGGAGGTCCTGTAGATCTTTGTTGTTGGAAAGATCTAAGCCTCTGTGATGGAAGACTGATGCCAACATGCTTCTGTATCCCTTGATAGTGGGAGCTGAAAGAGATCGTTCTTTCCTCAGGTATAAAAGGAAGTCAGCTATTTGAGTTACAGAGGTACTGGTCGAGGATACAGATACTGACTTGCACCAGTTTCGGAAAACTTCCCACTTCGATTGGTAGACTCTAAGGGTGGATGTCCTCCTTGCTCTAGCAATCGCCCTGGCTGCCTCCTTCGAAAAGCCTCTAGCTCTCGAGAGTCTTTCGATAGTCTGAAGGCAGTCAGACGAAGAGCGTGGAGGCCTTGGTGTACCTTCTTTACGTGTGGCTGACGTAGAAGGTCCACCCTTAGAGGAAGAGTTCTGGGAACGTCCACTAGCCATCGAAGTACCTCGGTGAACCATTCTCTCGCGGGCCAGAGGGGAGCAACTAACGTCAACCTTGTCCCTTCGTGAGAGACGAACTTCTGCAGTACCTTGTTGACAATCTTGAACGGGGGGAATGCATATAGGTCTAGATGTGACCAATCTAGGAGAAAAGCATCTATATGAACTGCTGCTGGGTCCGGGATTAGTGAGCAATATATTGGGAGCCTCTTGGTCATCGAGGTTGCGAAGAGATCTATGGTAGGCTGGCCCCATGTGGGCCAAAGTCTCTTGCACACATCCTTGTGTAGGGTCCATTCTGTTGGAATGATTTGTCCCTTCTGACTGAGGCAATCTGCCATGACATTCAAGTTGCCTTGGATGAACCTCGTTACTAGTGAAATGTTTAGATCTTTTGACCAGGTGAGGAGGTCCCTTGCGATCTCGTACAACGTCATAGAGTGGGTCCCTCCTTGCTTGGAGATGTACGCCAAAGCCGTGGTGTTGTCCGAGTTCACCTCCACCACTTTGCCTTGAAGGAGAGACTTGAAGCTTTTCAAGGCCAGATGAACTGCCAGTAGCTCCTTGCAGTTGATATGCATTGTTCTTTGACTCGAGTTCCAAGTTCCCGAGCATTCCCGACCGTCTAATGTCGCGCCCCAGCCCGTGTCCGATGCGTCCGAGAAGAGAACGTGGTTGGGAGTCTGAACAGCCAGGGGCAGACCCTCTCTGAGGCTGATACTGTCCTTCCACCAAGTCAGGGAAGACTTCATCTTCTCGGAAATGGGGATCGAGACCGCTTCTAGCGTCTTGTCCTTTTTCCAGTAAACAGCTAGGTGATATTGAAGAGGACGGAGGTGTAGTCTTCCTAACGATATGAACTGTTCCAGGGATGATAGTGTCCCTATCAGACTCATCCACTGCCTGACTGAACATCGTTCCTTCTTCAGCATGTTCTGGATGCATAACTGGGCTTGACTTGTTCTGGGGGCCGACGGAAAAGCCCGAAAAGCTAGACTGTGAATCTCCATCCCTAAATACACAATAGTTTGGGATGGGACCACTTGAGACTTTTCCATATTGACCAGGAGACCCAATTCCTTGGTCAGATCTAGAGTCCACTTTAGATCCTTCAGACAGCGACGACTGGAAGAAGCTCTTAGAAGCCAGTCGTCCAAATAGAGGGAGGCTCTGATGTCCGCTAAATGAAGGAATTTGGCTACATTCCTCATCAGCCTCGTAAACACAAGAGGAGCTGTGCTTAGGCCAAAGCACAGGGCTTGAAACTGGTAGACAACCTTTTCGTAAACGAATCTCAGAAAAGGTTGGGAGTCTGGGTGGATGGGGACGTGAAAGTATGCGTCCCTTAGGTCTAAAGAGACCATACAGTCTTCCCTTCTGACCGCTGCTAGAACCGACTTTGTGGTCTCCATGGCGAACGTCTGCTTTGTGACAAAGACATTCAGCGCACTGACGTCTAGCACCGGCCTCCACCCTCCTGTCTTCTTTGCCACTAAGAAGAGACGGTTGTAGAAGCCCGGGGTTTGATGGTCCAGGACTTTGACTACCGCTCCCTTTTCTAGTAAGAGAGACACCTCCTGTTTCAATGCTCGTCTCTTGTCTTCCTCTCTGTACCTGGGAGAGAGATCGATGGGAGACGTTGCTAGAGGGGGTTTTCGTACAAACGGGATCTTGTACCCCTCTCTGAGCAACTTCACAGATTGTGCATCTGCGCCTCTCTTCTCCCAGGTCTGCCAGAAGTTCTTGAGTCTGGCTCCCACTGCTGTCTGAAGAAGCTGGCAGTCAGACTCTGCCTTTAAAGGACTTGGTTCCTTTCTTTTTCCCACGTCTCCCTTCGGCACGAGCACCTCCTCTGCTGGAGGCTCTGCCACGAAAGGGCGGAATAAACCGGGACGCTGGAGTGTCCATCCTTGGTCTAGCTGACAAGGTAGGCAAAGGGGTGGCTTTGCGGGCAGAGGACGCAACCAGGTCATGAGTGTCCTTCTGTATCAAAGAAGCAGCAATCTCCTTAATCAAGTCCTCTGGAAAAAGGCACTTAGAAAGAGGAGCAAACAGAAGTTCGGATCTTTGACACGGTGTCACTCCAGCTGACAGGAAAGAGCAAAGGTTCTCACGCTTCTTGAGGACTCCGGATACGAACGATGCAGCAAGCTCACTAGACCCGTCACGTATGGCCTTGTTCATGCAGGACATGATGAGCAAGGAAGATTCCTTCTCAGTCGGGGAGATCTTCCTGCTCAAAGCTCCCAGACACCAGTCTAAAAAGTTGAAGACCTCGAAGGCTCTAAATATCCCTTTCAACAGATGGTCTAGGTCCGAAGGTGACCAGCCTATCTTAGAGCGTCTCATGGCTAGCCTGCGGGGAGAGTCTACAAGACTTGAGAAGTCGCCCTGGGCAGAGGCAGGAACTCCCAAGCCGAGAACTTCTCCCGTGGCATACCAGACGCTCGATCTGGAAGAGAGTCTAGCAGGGGGAAACGTAAAGGCTGTCTTCCCTAGACTCTTTTTGGACTGCACCCATTCTCCTATTACTCGTAAAGCTCTCTTGGACGAGCGTGCGAGGACGAGTCTAGTAAAGGCAGGCGAGGATGACTGCGTACCTAAAGCAAACTCTGACGGAGGAGAGCGCGGAGCCACAGACACAAACTGGTCCGGAAACATCTCTTTGAACAGAGCAAGAACTTTTCTAAAGTCCAAAGAGGGTTGCGTGGACTTGGGCTCGTCAAGGTCCGAATGTGGTTCATCAACGTGTGCCGCATCGTCATCATCAGAGAGTCCATCATCTGAGTATTGAGGAGGAAGCGGCAATGGAGTAGGTATCGGCTGGTTAGCTGAGTCCGGTCGCACGGGTGCACGCGTGACTGAACCGGACGCAACGTCATGGAACTGCTGCCCAGTCTGTGAGCTGGCAACAACCATAGCAGCGCGGGGACGCACAGCGTCTACTCCAGACTGTCTAGTCTGATGTGGGAGAGCAGTGGCAACCACACTGGGTTGCGGAGGTTGACGCACCGCGTCAAAACAAAACAACTCTGACGGTTGTTGTACCTCGCGAACGTCAACGGAAGGTTCCGTGCGTCGCTGAACGTCAACATGCGGCTGGCAGGGCACACTGGAACGCATGGGTGGCGGGACTCTCTCAGCTGGAGTGCGCAAGAAGGTCGCCTCAGCGTCCACAGGACGCACAACCGAGTGTGTGGTTGGTTGTAGGCAAGAGGCTGGTGCAGCAGCAACCTTCTCCGCACGAAAGTCCTGCATCAGAGACGTTAATTGGTACTGCATGGTCTGCAGCAAAGACCACTTAGGGTCTGCAGGAGCAGGTGCGGCGACAGACGGTGTAACTGCCTGAGGCGGTACCGCTTTGCCTCTCTTAGGAGGTGAGCAGTCATCGGAAGACTGCAGCGAGTCCGAACTGACCCAGTGGCTACAACTGGGCCGTTGGACTTGCGCGGAAGGGACCGACTTGCGCTTAAGAGGTCGTGAGACCTTGGTCCATGGTTTCTTATGAGAAACCTCTTCCGCAGACGAGGAATAAATGGGCTCTCTCGTCTTTGTGTGGGTGGAGCGATCTTGGGTAGATACGCCCGAAACCACGGAGGGAACGTCTGTTCGCTGATTAAAGCCTCTCGAACCCATTGGTCGTACGACATTGCTTCTCCCCTGGACTTGGGAGCTTGCAAGAGGTCCCGGACTAGGAGGACGACAGGCACGAACAGACGAACCCTCAAGCGCAACACTATCCACAACACTATCACTCACTTTACCACTTCCCACTGCACTTTTACACTTCAGCTCCTTGACGTCTGCCATGAGCTGGTTACGGTCACTAGCCAGGGACTCAACTCTCTCACCCAGACTTGGATGGCACGCATCATGTCGGCCATCGAAGGTTCCTGAGTGCCAGAAGGGGGATCGGGAGCAACCACTACAGGGGAAGGAATAGGTTGTGGGGCATGAGGAGAGGAAAAATCAACAGAACGAGATGAACTTCTCCTGACTCTATCTCTCTCTAGCCTACGTGTATATTTTTGGAATTCGATAAAATCGAATTCCGAAAGCCCAACGCATTCCTCACATCGATCTTCCAATTGACAGGTTTTATCCCGACAATTGGAACAAACGGTGTGAGGATCGATAGAGGCTTTCGGAAGACGCCTTGAACAGTCCCTAGCATTACACTTCCTGAATTTTGGGACTTGAGAAGGGTCAGCCATTTTGAATTGGTCAAAGGGGAATTCAAAAACTATCCAAAGTCATCAACAAATAATCCGATATCAAAAAAAGAATGCAAGGATTTATTGAAGAGAAAGCCTGCACAGCGAAAGCTCAAAACTAGAATAGTGTACTTCACCAAATAGTTGTGAAAACAAATCCAGTTAGCAACAGCGAATTAGTAGGTCTTGCCGGTAGCACGACAGAGAGAAAATTGAGTTCTTTGTTTACAATGAGTACTGAGTACCTGCACGACAGATGGCGCTGTTGAAGTACACCCCCTACCTGCATAGCGATCGCTGGCGGATTTTTTCCGTAGAGTTTTCTGTCGAGAAGCAGAGCTGCAGCCTATATAATCACCGGCTAAGTTAAATATTGAAAAATCCGTTTTTTGGGCTGAAATCATGTCATCCTGATGGAAGTTTACCAGAGAATTACTAGAAAGTACTGTATCTATGGATTTTCATAGGTGCCTTAACCTTGGGACAATTTTTCTATAGTCATCCAGACCATTGAGACATATGACCTTACCGTTATCCATCATTACCACTAATCATGGACAATGTTAGGGCTTCCTGCCCCCTGCAGGGAAGAGTCATACTAGATAGTAGAAAAGGGGTCTCAAGGTTCGCATATATTGTAGGATTAAACATAAGTATCAACTAGATATAAAAAAGTCTCGCGGTTTGTATATGTTGTCGGAACAACTAAGTATCAACTATATCCATTGTTTGTAAGCATTCAATAATATGAGGGTTACTTAGTTAAATAAGTAAGAGAACTCTGGCATATTTATTGTGCTAAGTGCAGGGCGAAATAAGATGCAATTACACTCTAATAGACATTTATTTCAAATAAGTGACCAAATGGAATAACGAGTGTAACATGTTAAGGGAATTATACGTACAACGTATACAGAAAAGATTTTCCTCCCTGAAAGGGAAGAAATGATGAGTGCCACTCTCAAATTTGAAAATTTTGATAAAATTTTCTAATATAATTTTCTGTAAATGTTGTTTAGTATCAACACTGTGTACTATGTACACACGGCACAAGTGTTATCTGTATAATTCCACACCTGAGATTTTGAACAGTCTTAGTGTCACCATGGTGACACCCACTTAAAAGGTATCGCACTGGAAGTGTCAACACCTTTTCACCCTAATTGATAGTCCCAATCAATTCACTGTTCATCGCAGCACTAGACGACAGGTTTTAATACACTACCTGCCGCCACCACGTAATGCTTCAGTTCATGCACTTGCTTTGCATAGTGTTTGTAGAACACTCTGGATGACTTCCATCCAGTATATGAGTGAAGACGCTCTAAGTCCATATACTGAAAAAATTTCAGTGATGAAGCAATTTTTCTTGGATCATGACCTGCGTGTGTACTGTCAGGATCTGCTCTGCGAATGAAGTAGGTGAGCTTCGCCCTCAGTTGTTTTAGGAATAAGTTTGATCCTGAAGTTTCTCCTTTGAAGAGCTGCCCTCCCCTGAAGTCTGAAGTTTTTCGAAAATAGACCTTTAGACACTACTGGACAGAGAGAGACATCTTCCTTCAGAGGACAGATTCTCCAGGGACCCCATCTCTTAGTGGGTAGCTCTCGTTCTTGGCGAGAAAGGTTGGATCAGGAAAGAGATTCAGTTCTCCCACTTCTGTGAACTGAATGTGGCCCTCATTTCTTGATAGGGCTACTATTTCACTAACTCTAGCCCCTGAGACTATAACGAACAGGAAAATAACCTTTTGGGTTAGAACCTTGAGAGAACAATCTTCATTGTTCACAGATGAAGCATAATGTAGGACCTTGTCCAAGGACCATGAAATGGGCTTTGGAGGAGCTGCAGGCCTAAGTCTAGCGCATGCCTTCGGGATCTTGTTAAGATTTCGTTTGTCAGGTCCACTTAAAAGACGTATAGAAGAGGTCTAGTCAGGGCTGACTTGCACGTAGTTATTGTGTTGGCAGCCAGACCTTGTTCATGAAGGTGGATAAAGAAGGACAGACAGAAGTCTATTGTAATTTCTTTCGGTCCTTTTGCTTTAACGAAAGCAACCCACTTTTTCCAAGACGATTCATATCGTCTTCTAGTTGTATTCTTCTAAGAAGTCTATACTGCCTTTTGAGATCCCAAATCTTTTCTTAACCGCTAAGGCGAGAAAATCATGAGATGAAGGTTTTGGGTTCTCTGTGATGAAGCGAAGACAGTCGACTTCTGAACCCGTTGAGATAGTGCTGGGTTGGGTAGAGGGACCGGCCTCAGCATCAGTTCTATCACTAGAGGGAACCAGTTGCTCTTGGGCCACTTGGGGGCCACTAGAGCTGCCGTTCCCTGGAAGGGTCTCAGCTTGTTGAGGACCTTCAGCAGGAGATTGGATGGAAGGAACAGGAAAATCCGGGTCCATTCGTTCCAACCGAGGGACATAGCGTCCGTTGTCTCCTCTAGAGGGTCCTCGTATGGGGCTACATATTGAGGTAGTTTCTTGTTGTCGCTCGTCGCGAAGAGGTCGATCTGCAGTTCCGGGACTTGTTCCAAGATGGAGGAGAATGAGTCTGCGTCTAGGGACCATTCTGAATCTATCGGCCTGAGCCTGGATAGAGCGTCTGCTATGACATTGCGGAACATTTTTAAGTGAACTGCTGATAAGTGCCATCTCTCTAGACAAAGGATGGCTAATATCACATGGTCGATATGGGACGATCTCGAGCCTTGTCAGTTCAGACATATCACTCTCACTTCGCTGTCCAAGATCAGCCTGATGTGGACTGATCTGCGAGGGGAGAGTTTTCCCAACGTCAAGAGGACTGCCATGGCCTCCAAAATGTTGATGTGAAAGGCCTTGAACAGATATGACCAAGTCCCTTGGAGTTTCCTTTGATGGGGGTGAACTCCCCATCCTTCTGTCGAGGCATCCATGTGGATGGTCATCGACAGCAGAGGTGGTTGCAAGGGCACGGTCCTCGTTAGGCTCTTGGCCTTCGACCACGGGTTAAGCAGTGATCGTAGTAAGGCCGGTATCGGTCATTTTAGATCTCTTCAAGCGTTTGATGCGTATCTTCTCCAGACTCCTGGCGCATCTTTCAGCTGTGCTCTTAGCACTGGGTCTGTTACTGCTGCAAACTGGAGAGAGCCCAGTACTCTTTCCTGTTGGCGTCTTGAGATCCTGTCGGATTTCAGTAGTCTCTTGACAGACCCTGCAATCTCCCTCCTCTCCCCTGAGGAAATGGAGAGACGGTGTGACCTCAGGTTCCAATGGATTTCCAGCCATTGAAACTCTTGAGCTGGAGAAAGTCGAGACTTCTTGAAGTTGATCTTGCATCCCGGATGTTCCAGGGACTGGATCACTTGTTTGAATGCTTGCAGACAAGCCGTTTCGGATGCTGCCCACACCAGCCACTCGTCCAGGTACGCTGCTACCTGAACACCTTCTAGGCGTAATTGTTGCACAACTGCGTCTGCAAGTTTCATGAAGATCCTTGGGGCTATGTTTAGTCCGAAGGGTATGGCTCTGAGAACATACTTTATCTTCTGTAACTTGAATCCTAGGTAGGAGGAGAGAGGGCGACTGACTAGAAGGTTCCAATAGGCATCTGCCAGGTCTATCGAGACTGTGAACGCCCCTTTGGTTAACAGGGTCCTTATGAATTGAAAGATTAACATCCTGAACTTACTGTTCTCTATGAACTTGTTGGGTGGCGACAAGTTCAGAATGACTCAGAGTTTGTCTGAGTCCTTTTTGGGAACACAAAACAGCCTTCCCTAGAATTTGATGGACTTTGCTTTCCTTATAACCCTGTATACTCAAGAGCTCTAAGGCATATTCTTCTAATGAGGGGATGGAGTGTTGGAAAAATTGAGGAAATGATGGTGGAGACTTGTTCCGTTTCCATCCTAGTCCAATCTTGATTAGGCCGTGGGCCCAAGGATCGAAGGTCCAACGATCCTGAAAATGTTGGAGTCTCCCTCCTACCGGAAGCATCTCATTGCTTCGATTGTCTGGAGGGTTTACCTCCTCGACCGCGTCCTCTCCTACCTCTTGAGGGATGTCTAGAGGAACCCCGTCTGGATCCTTTACCTTTCGACCGAAAGGTAGTGGTCTGCCTCTCAAACCCGGGGTTGAATGCTCGTGACTGGGCAACTAGCTGTTGAGGCACCACTTGGAAGGTGGTCTGTGTTTGGGCCATTACTTGGGGCACCGCGGTCATGGTGACTGTGGGATGTTGTTGAGCAGGCCGAGGGGGAAGTCTAGGCTTCTTCGTCTTCCTTTTAGGTTGGGGACCTACATCCGGGGAAGACTTCCTCTTTGAAGAGATGCCCCACTTCTGAAGAAGGTTCCTATTCTCCGTGGTGGCTTTCTCGACTACCTCTTTGACTACTTCGTTCGGGAAGAGGTCTTTACCCCTGATGTTAGAAGATACCAGCTTCCTGGGGCCATGTTTCACTGTTGCAGCAGCGAACACGAACTCCCTACAGGCTCTCCTAGCCTTCATGAAAGCATACAGGTCCTTTACTAGGGTGGCCATATGCATTTTGGCCAGAACCATGAGCATGTCTGGAGTACAACAATTTCACTACCCGCTTTCGGGAACAGCAAGCTACGCATCCTATCGTTAGGTAGGTATGGTCCCGGAGAGTTCTTCTGGAACCTTCTTACCCACTTGCGCGGCTTTTCTCGTGCTGCATCCCTCGACTCCGTTGACTTGGGGTCGTCGAAACCTTCGGTCACCAAGGTCCGGCAGATATTGCAGACTTGGGGGTCCCAGTATTGCAGGGTTTCGGTAATGATGGTGCAGGGGGCATGAGACCTGCATGCTTTGTGACCGTAGAAGTTCCTGCTCCTATGGTTGCAGAAGATCGCATCGCATTTCATCTGGGGTTCCTCCTGTAAAGAAAGGAAAATTAAATGAGTATGCGGTTGTTTATCTCACATGATAAACAGATATGCAAAATATTAATATTTTAACCATTATAGCTTAGGATAGTAAGCTAAAAAGAAATTAGGAAAGATATACTTGTGTATACTTTCCAGCCAATTACTGTGACCCCCCCCCCCCCCCCAATATTATGATTATAGAGTTTCCTGATCAGGGCAAACTCAAAAAAGAAGGGTTCTAACCTCTAGTGATAGAAAAAGTGTACTACCACTGACCCTTCTAAAACTCTTTAATATTGTGGGGTAAGTTATTAACTGATTTCTAATCAGAGTATTGAAGGAATTCTATTCTTTCAATATAGGATTGGTCTCAGCAAAAGACTGTGCAAGGATACACAAGGTATGTTGGAAAATAACTACTCTATAATATATACTATAGTTTTCTGTCTGCAGTATATACTATACTGCAAATATACTGGCTACTGTATAATCATATACTGTAGTTCAGCCAGCATGTTGCCGGCAGGGCTAGCACCTGGCGGCACAGTCCGGCCGGCGACATATCGCCGGCTGGGTAGTACCCAGTCGGCATGCCGCCGACTGATCAAGTACCTGAGGGCACCGGTCCAGCCGACATGCTGCCGGCTGGGTTAGTACCTGGTAGCACTAGCTGACAGAGAGAGAGAAAGCATGGAGTGAAGGGCTGCCTTATTAAAATGTATGTTTACAATAAATAAGGGTGTAAGTATATAACCTTACTGCCTTCCTCCAGAATGAGAGTTCAAATGGAAGGGGAGAATGCATCATTCAAGGTTCCATCCAGTTGCCGGCATTGCCGGTTTCAGGAATGTGGATGGAAGTCCAAGAGAGGACTGAAGAACACTCAGATGCAGAGGGGTCTCCCACCGGCAGGCGTCACAGCCGGCACAACCTTTCCCGGAGCCTTGTGTCCATAAGGGAAAGACTGAGTGACTAAACAGCTGCTTGTGTAGGAGCCCGGCCACCACCACAACCTACCCAGCAAGCGGTGAGATTGCAGGACAATGGCCACAAGATTGCGATAGCTAAGCCATTGCTAAAGGACAGAGAGGGGAAGGGAAAAGGGTCCTGTATCAAGTGTAGAAGAAGGCGGCAGGAATGCCGCCACTTCCACACAAGTGAAACATTATTTCAGTATCGGCGCCATCCTAGGCGGCAGAATATCTATTCTTCAGCCTAGGGTCTGCCGAAGCAGGACTAGTCTTTTAGACCGCAAGGGAGAAGGTGGCGGCATCATACCACCACTTCAAGTGCGGCCTAGGGAGGCTTAGCCTCCTATGTCGGCAGCTCTAAGCCGGCAGGGAAGTGACTACGTACTCACCTTGCCGCTCGGCCGCCGGCAGAAAGACTGAATACTCTGAGGTTCTGTCGAAAACCCAAGCCGGCATACTCGCCTACAAGAGTGGAATACAGAAAACACTAGCCTAGTCAAGCCTGAGAGAACTACTCTATGGCAAGAATAAGATAGGGTTGTCGCCTATGGCGGCACTCAGAGGGAAGAAGGGATTACCGTTAAATCTCCACCGGGGACGAGTATCGAGTTATATAATTAATTCTAGAAAATAAACTATCTCCTGTTGAATTGATAAAACGATACACGAGGGTAACCGGGGATAATGAAAGTATACTAAAGCGCATAGGCTAGATAGCCTAGAGCAAGGCGAGATCTCAGTTACCTAGATCACCGAAACTCTAACGTATACGATCGACATAAGGAAGAGGAAATTTGTATGCATAATGTATCTTTACTGGTTCAATTGTGCCTAAATAGCTTTCATAATTTATTAATCCTATTACCACCGGGAATGTCGTTCTTCTAACTAAATAACATATGCATAACAAACGACAGCGCCCATGGCGCATCCGGTGATCGGCCCAGCTCCTTAACACAATAAATTATTCTAATTTCACTGTGAAGGATGAGCTAAAAATTATACACTGTAAAGAATAAATACTCAACTTTCCAGAGGCAGAAGAAGCTGGAGATTGCATAATCAATCCTCACAAAAGCGATCAAAACGTTAGATCAACAGGGAAAACCACCGTGCGAATTCGCAACAAAAATAGGAATGAGCGCCATCTCTGATACTCGTAATAGTGCGGGAGGAAGGGTAACCTTGATAACGCCTCCCCTTCTGTTTTTCGCCACTCTTCCCCCTCGAAACGAAAACGCTATTCGGGGTGAAGATTGCTATGTGTCGTATCAAGACATACGTCCCCTGATATTATGCAATATCCTTAAGAAAAATTTTAAGGATATTCGCGCCAGGAGTTAGAATTCTGGAGACCTAAAGGTCAATTCTCTGGGAATATCACTGTAGCCAAATATGCCGTAGAAAGCTACCAATAGGAACCTTCCATGAAGACGACATGGCTTGAGCCCAAAAAGAGAAATTTTATTTCCAGTTTATCGTAAAGCTAAGTGTTGATATTTCCTGCCATTTGTAGATGCGTTTCCTAAAATTAAGTGTTAATGTTTTCTGTCATTTATAAATCTGTTTTGTAAAGTTAAGTGTTTACATTTTCTGCCACTTGTAAAAGTTTTCCGCCGTTTTCATCCTCCTCTACCGTCCCTTACTTCGCTCTCGGACATCGCCTCACTCCAAAGGTAAGGTTCCACACACTTGTTATTGTATTTTTACTGTTTGCTCTAATTAAACACTTCTTTTTCAGATTATTAATGTTAATTTATTATTAAATGATGGAAATACGGTACTTTTCCTATATTTAGTACTGTTTAGTGGTGCATATCCTTTTTATAATCATTTAATGTGGTGTTTTTCTAGGGTCTGGAATGAATTAGTCTATTAACATGTAAAAGACGACTCGCAACACGAAAAAATCACTTTACGAAAGCCCTTACGGAACCAATTAATTTTGTGCTGTGAGGCATTACTGTAGTGGGCTGTGAACGTATTCTGACGTTTCCACAACCCTGTCTGTAGAACCTGCATCACTGAGAAATTTTTCATGAAGGCCAGGAATGTAGCTACGCCTCTGACATCATGAGCTCTGGGGTGACGTGAAGGTGGAGGGTCCGGATTCAGGGCATGGTCTATGACCTTGCGAATCCAAGCAGAGATTGTGTTCAAAGTAACCCTCCTCTTGTTCCTCCCTGTGCTGACAAAAAGTGCAGGCACACGAGGACAGGCTGCAACTGTTCTCTTGAGATACAGCCTCATACTCCTCACTGAGCAGAGTAAGAGATGATCAGGGTCATCTGTTATGGAGCGGAGACTCGAAATCCGGAAAGTCGAATCGGGGATCCACCACTCCCAGATTCTGAGTCTTGGCAACAAACTCATGGACGAAGCTGAACGTTACCTCAGACTGAGGACAAGTAAGTTTGTGACTAGGTATGAATAAAGAAAGTTTTAGCAATGAGGAAATGTCCATTCCGCTGAGTCTAAGGACGAGGCTTAAGGCTGAGCGGTAACCTTTACTGCTGAGACTGAAAGGCGCACTTCTTCACGCAAATACACGAGGAACCCCACTATTACTTGAATAATAGCATCGAGAGGAGAGATACCCCTTCCACGACACCAATTACAGAAGACTTTCCACTTTGCCTGGTAGAAAGCTGCTAATGATTACTGCAGGTATCCAGACATCCAGCTCGCAACTTATTGCGAAAATCCTCTCCAAGTGAGAAGATGCTGGATAGTCTCCAGGCGTGAAGTTGTAGCGAAGCTATGGCTTTGTGGAATATGTTGGCACGTGGTTGTATGAGCTGATTGTTTCGTGGAGGGAGTTCTCTTGGAGACTTCGTCAGTAGTTGCTGAAGGTGCAGAAACCATTCTGCATGATGCCATAGCAGAGCTATAAGTCATTGAGAGGTTGACCAATGTTTTGGCCTTGTTGATTACCCTCCTCATCAGACAGAAAGGGAGGAAAGGTGAAGACATCGATGATGTCCTACTGTTATTGGAATGGATATTGCCAGATAGCCTCGGAATCTGGGACTGGGGAGCAGAACAACGGGAGCCTGAAGTTCAGGGCCATTGCAAAGAGATCCACAGTTGGAGAACCCCATAAAGTCAGGACTTTGTTGGCTACTAGATGATCCAAAGACCACTCGGTACTCACTATTCTGAGATGCTCTGCTCAGGTTGTTGGCGAGCACATTCCTTTTACCTGGAATGAAGCATGCAGATAGTGGTAAAGAGTGAATCTCGGCCCATCTCAGTATCTCTATTGCTAGATGGGATAGGGGCTGCAAAAAAAGTGCCCCCTTGTTTGATGATGTAAGCCACTACTGTGGTGTCGTCGCTCATCACCACCACTGAGTGGCGCACCAAGAACTGGTGGAACTGTGCAAGGGCCAGGAAGACGGCCTTCATCTCTATGAGATTTATGTGGAGGTATTCTTCTAACTGACCAGAGGCCTGAGGTCGTGTGGTGCAGCACGTGGGCCTCCCACCTTTTTTTGTTTTGAAGCTTCTGAGAACAGCATTAAATCTGGGGGGAAGACGAGAAGATCCACTACCTTTCGTAGAATCTCGTCTGACACGCACCATTCGAGGTCCGTCTGTTCCGCTGCTCCCTTAGGAATCAGGATGTCCGGGGAGTCGAAGGTCTGATTCCAGTTGGAAATGAGTCGCCACTGGAGAGATCGAATCATGAGGCGACCGTTGGAAACTACACGGGCCAGAGATGAATGGTGCCCGAGGAGACATAGCCACGATTGGGCTGGAGGTTTTCGACAGAAAAAAGGGTCTTGCGACCTTTCTCAGCCTCATTATCCTATTATCTGATGGGAATGCTTTGTGGGGATTGGTGTCTATTATCATGACTAGGTATACCAGTCTCTGCGTAGGAAGCAGGGAGGACTTCTTGAGGTTTATCATGATCCCCATATCTTGATGAAGCCTCAGAAGTTTGTCTCGATGCTGAAGAAGGGTTGACACCGAATCCGCTAGGATTATAGCCAGTCGTCCAGACAACGGAAGAGACGGATGCTAATCCTGCGTGCCCACAATGACACTGGGGCGAAACTTTGGTGACGACTTCTGGTGCTGTGGAAAGACCAAAGCAGAGCACCTTGAGCTGGTATTTCCTGTCATCTAGGGTGAATCTTAACTACTTCCTTGAAGATGGATGGATTGGCATCTGGAAGTACGCGTCCTTTAGGTCCAGTATGCATATGAAGTCCTGTGGTCTTACCGCTTGTCTGACTGTGTCTGCCTTTTCTATGCTGAACGGAGTTTGCTTGACAAACTTGTTCAGAGCTGAGAGGTTGATGACAGGTCTCAAGCCTCCAGACGCCTTTTTCACAAGAAAGAGTCGACTGAAAAAGCCTGGGAACCCGTCAAAAACCTCCTGGAGAGCACCCTTCTTCAACAGGGTCTGGACTTAAAGCCCCTTTGCTGATCCCATCACAAAGGGGTATAATATTGTCACTGGATTCCTGATCACGGGTGGGAGAGATGTCATGAAAGGGACGCGATACCCTGAACGAATCACGGAGACTGCCCAGGGTTCGGCCCCAAGTTGCTTCCACCTGTTCCAGCAACTTTGTAGGCATCCCCCACTGGCAGACATGCAGGGGGAGTGCCTACCCTAGCGTTTGCAGCCTCGGCCGCTCCCTCTAGGATGTTTTCTTCCCCTGGAGGACTTTGTGCCTTTCCTGTCCTTCGATGGAAAGAGCTTCTTAGACACTACTGGTTTTGCTGCTGTCTTCTTCATAAAGGTCTTGATTGGACAGGATTTCTGAGCAGCTGGTGATTCCTAGGGCTTGGATGTCAAAGCCCTATGGAGGAGGGAATCCTGGTGAGACTTCCTCCATCTTTTAGCAGCGAGTTCCACATCTTTTGGCTCAAAAAGGAAGGATCCCTCTAGAGAAGTGTTCCTGAGCCTAGCTATCTCAGCATTCAGGACATGCTGATCGAATCTCTAAGACACCGTAACTCAATGTTTCAGGATGGTGTTCGCCTATAAGCTCGAGAGTTGATGGGCGAGAAACTCGATGGTGTGGGTACCCAAGAGGAGGAAAGTTTCTAGAGCTTTCCTGGTACGTTCCTTGGAAAAAAATCCTCGGTCCGTACCAGGATTCCCAACCAAAGATCAAGCCTCACAGCAGCCTGCATGGCATAATTCATGACTTTTTCCTGGTTGAGGATCTCAGCTGCCGAGTCCATGACCTGACGGCTGGAGAGCCTCTCACGAGAGACCCCCTTGGTGAGCTCTTCGAGAGAGTGGTGGAGTGGAAGAACTGGACGAGGCTCGTCCAAGACCTCAAAGTATCTCCTCTGCTGGACTCGAAGAGGTGAGAGGAGCTTGGTGGTAGAGCCGGAACGTTGAGAGATGGAGAGATTGGAAAGGTCTTGGGTGATCTTTGCCTGGGCACTCTTTACCCCCCTTGAGTCCAGGGCAAGGCTGCACTGGTCTTTGAGGGCTTCTGAATGTCAAAGACACGATCTAAGACCGTGTCTGCCCTCTTGTGGGGGAGTCTCTGAGTCGGAAAACCCGATGAGTACCCTGATGAGAATCAGGACTTGCCAGAAGGCATGTTCTGACTCTTTCTGCTCCCCTTCTGAAGTGGGACTAGCAGCGAAGTCTCCTTCTTCCACCAACAGAAAGCACCTCTCGGGGCGATTCGTGAACATCCCTAGAGTGACTGGTGGTTACTGTAGTCCTGGAGGTCCTTGAATAGAACATTGGCAGTCTTACAATCCTTAGATTCCTTCCGGGGAAAGAGATAGGGCTCTAGCATCGAAGGCCGGTTGGAGTTGTCCTTCCTGATTTCGGCTGGAGGTGGAGAGCTCACTGTGCTAGGGGAACCTTTCTCTGAAGGTGGGAGGAAGAAAATCCATCCCTCGCGAGGCTCCCTTAGCAGAGGTGAGGCAGGAGAGCGAACGGAAGGAGAGTCCGGAAGGACAGGCCTGGATGGCCTAACAGGAGTCAATTTCACCCTAGGAGATGTCACCGCATCTGAGACTCCTTTTTTCCTCTTCAGGGGAGAAGAATCCGAGGCTCTTTGCGAGGTCACAGAAGAGCGAGATGAAAACGCAGGCCCGAAGGCGTGCACAATTGCTCAGACCATGGCATTGAACCAAGGCTGCTTGCTGATGGTGACACTGTCAGAAAGCCCTCCTGAAGAGAAAGGAACCAAAGGTTCCCTGTGATAAGTCTCGAACGATGGGTGATGCAGTGGGTCCAATTTCGAAGATGGTATCTTCTGTATTTTGAACCCTTCTGTGGAGCCCTTTCCCTCTTTACCCGAAGGCCCTGCTGTAATGCATTTGGGGGGATGGGAATGGGGTGACGATGACTTGTCAAAACACATACAGTACCTTCCTGTTCCTTTTGACTGCAAGATTTCCTTGACGGAGAAACTTGTTCCCCTGTAGAGCACTTACGCGCAGGAGAGCTGGTGCGTTGGATAACGCTGGCGAGCCGGGGAGTGCTGATGCACCAGAAAGCGTTAGCGAGCTGGGGAGCGCTGATGCGCATGAGAGCACTGTCAAGCTGGAGAGAGCTGGTGTGTAAGCGAGCAAAGATGCGCAGATGTGCTCATGCGAGCAAAGATGCGCAGATGTGCATAGGCGAGCAAAAATGCGCAGATGTGCGCAGGTGAGCGCTGGCAAGCTGGGGAGTGCTGGCAAGCTAGAGAGCGCTGGCGAGCTGTAGAGCGTCGACGAGTTGGGGGGGGCTGACAAGCTGGAAAGCGCTGGTGCGCAAGAGTTCCGGCGAAGGGGAGAGCGGTGGTGCGCGTTGGCGAACTGGAGAGCGCTGACGTGCAGGAGAGCGTTGGCGAGCTAGAAAGCACTGAAATTTGGGAGAGAGCAGATGTGCAGGAGAGCGTTGGCGAGCTGGAGTGCACTGAAATGTGGGAGAGAGCAGATGTACAGGAGAGCGTTGGCGAGCTGGAGAGCACTGACATGTGGGAGAGAGCAGATGAGCAGGAGAGCGCTACAGAGCAGGTAAGCGCTGTCGAAATGGAGGGTGCAGGGGCACTGGCGAGCTGGCAAATGTTGGCATTTGTTAAGGAGCAAACGCGCTGGAGAACGCTAGCGATCAGGAGATCGTTGGGGTATTGGAGAGCGCTATTGCGCTGGATGGCGCTGATGCACTAAAGAGCGCTAACGCGCTTGAGAGCACTGACGCGCTAGAGAGCGCTGACGCACTGGAGAGCGATGACGCGCTGGCGAGCGTTGACGCGCTGGAGAGCATTGACGTGCTGGGCGCTGACAAGTTCTTGGTGAGCGGTAGTGCACTGATGGGCACAGGCATGTTAGAGAAGGTCTGAAACGCTGGGTAGGGCGGAGCGTTCCCAAAGGCGGGTGATGTTTGGACACATCACGAGCAGGCAGGTGTGGAAAAGGATTCAGGAATAAAGGCAGGAGGTCAGAAGGTCGGAAAGAAGCAGGAGATCGCCGTGTTGGAAGTTTGGGAACATGGATGTGCCCTTTGGAAGAGTGAACATCCTCCGAAGGGGATCGCACGCGATCCACAGAAGAGTCTAAGGCCGGAGTCTGAGGACTAGCGGCAGCATCGTCAGGAGAAGCTCCAGGAGAAGACGAAGGTCGAGAGACAGAAGGTGATGGAAGTGAAGGCTCCTCTGCTGGGGAAGGCTGCAAAGACAAGGCTGAAGAGCCGAAGAGCACCTTTTCACTGATGGTGAAGGGACACCTCCAAGGTGAAGTGTAGGGTGAGATTTGTGAGATCGAAGACGCCCTCTTGGGGCTGGTAGATCAGCAATCTGACCTTTAGAAGCAGCAGTCCTCCGCAAAGGAGTCTCTGTGAGTGAACTCTTCCTCCGAGGAGAAACACTTGCAGGAGAGACAGACGAAAGATTTTGCTTTCCCCTCGAAGGATGATCAGGAACGGAGGAAGCGCCGTCGGCAGCAACAGATGAAGAGTCTGAAGAGCAGAAGCATCCACACCAGCTGCATAAGATGCCTCAGACACCACTACGTCGACACACGACAGAGGATCCATCTCCGAAGTCAATGATGGCTGCGCACTAGCACCAAGGATGATGATCTCCAGCAAGGAGTCCTTGGAGGTGGACCAGGAAGCCCCAAGGACGACCACACCTGAATAAAAACAGAAAGACACAAGGCCTCACCCAAGGGGAGAGGTGGGGCTGCTTTGCTAGTGGAAGCAATACCATCTCTCGAGGACCGGGGTTGACCATCAATTGAAGGGCCTACACTACTACTCGACAGTCTCTCAGAAGAGGCCGATCGAGTAGGAGCTTCAGAGGAAGGTCGGGAAGCGGAAGAAGCAGCCTCAGGTTTTTTCCTTTTCGAAGAAACCTTCGAAGGAGAAATATCCCGCTTTGACTTCTTCTTCTGCCGGCGCCCAAACCTTTCCCACTGAGAGGCAGACCACTCCAGACACTCACTACACTTATTTTCACTATCACACCGTTGACCTCTGCAGGCGGGACAAAGGGTGTGACGATCAGTGTCCATGTGCGACATAAAGGTACCGCAGGACCGGCCTTCAAGTCCTGGGCAGGTATGCATGGTCGGCAGAAGTCAACGCAAACACACACTAATAAATATAAAGCACAAACAAAAAGCATAAATGGCAGCCCAAAATAATTTGGTGAGGATGAAGAACGCCACAGAGAGACCGTTCACCATCTGAGCCAAAAGCAAAGTGAGTTAAATCCCAGGTGTGAGAGTGGGAGCGGTAGAAATTTACCCCCCTCCCACCCCCCCCCCCCCTACTAACTAGCAGAATGGGTAGTTAACCATCACTAAATTTTAATGATTCGTCCTTCCAGCTTCGCCGAAAATAAAACCCTTAATAAATAACGAAGGTTTATATTCGTTACAGAACTATATGAAATTCAATTCTACACATTGTTTGTCTTAGATGAGAACTTTAAATTGTGGAATTGCATCTTAAGAATTCAATTTACTTAAAAATACTGTATAACATAAAAATAGCAATCTGAATCATAAGATAAAAGATTTTCCAAGTAAAATATTTAGAATTTGGGTCTACTTACCATAAACATATCACATACCTCGGGATTTTGTTAGTGGGGTAATTTCACATTCATCAGAACTGTTAACAGAGCCTTCTCTTGTAAAACTGACTTGTCATCATTTTGATGAGCTGTTGCCATTCTTCTGACCAAACTTATGACCTTAATTTTTCCTTGAACTAAACATGTATTTTTCTGTTTTTACTCACAAAGACACTGAAACTGGATTCAAGGCACGAGTGACACTATACTATAGTTAAAAAGTATAATATTCGTTGAAAATGTATTCTGACTATTGGCATGAAGTTTTAGTTTACAATCCTTTTTGTCCACTTCTTAAAGCTAAGAGGAAGAGCTCTTCTCCATCATGACATTCATTTAACTGAAAAACAGGTAAATACATGGGTTCAGTGCAAAGGGATCATGCTATAAAATGGTGAGCATCTATTAACTTGGGGAGGCTTGAGTGAAGGCTTTCATTATTTCTACAGCTTGGTGCAAAGAGCAAAGTAAGTGAACCAGAACACATTACCTCCTTTACAGAAGCAGAAGCAGTTAAGGATTTTGAAGTCTCGTAGTTACTTTCACAGGACTTCTAAGTACAAAAATAGAAGTTCTCATAATATCACCATTATCTATTTTAACTTCATATCATAATATAAATAAGGCCTTTCAAGTTACTTTCACTGGATTTCAAAGCGAAAAACATGTACAATTTCATATTACCATTTTCTATTAAATCCAGTTATACAGTTATTATAATATCAATGAACGGTCTTCATTAAAAATAATTTTCTCCTAAGTACTTTGAGTGTTTTAATTAGGCAAATAATGTGAGACAAAAAATAGTTAAAGCATTTAAAATAATGTAGCCACATGTAATGATTTTTTGCAAGTAACATGAGAGTTTATAATGTACTAATAACAAAAAAAAATCCTAAAATTAACAGTAAAATATTCTTAGGTATAGCAGCTGTAAAGGATCCAGGAAAGTCCTTTCTATCATACTTATGTTTAATAGATACAATCCACAGTCATTTACCTCCACCTTAAAATATAAAATCATGAAAGCATGAACTGACGAGTTTCAAATCTTTTACAGAGATTGGATGTACACAAATTCTACAACTGGGTGTCTCTCATTTCACCCAATGTTTGCATATACCATTTTGTTTGACTTTCTGTATTTACGCCACAAGTATCGAAGTCATAAGATCACTGGAATGCCGTTAAAAGAACAAAAAATATGTTACTTTACTATAAATAATAATTAAAGGATATAAAATCTGGAGCTAAGACCAAAGGAGGATTCCCTAGAAAGGGGATCTTGTAACCCTCCTTCAAGATCTGTATAGACCATTGCTCTGTTCCTCTCTTCTCCCACGCTTGCCAGAAGTTGAGTAGTCTGACTCCTACTGCCTGAAGGCGAAAGCAGTCAGACTCTGCTTCGCCCTGATCTGAAGCCTCTCCTCTTATTCCTTCTTGCATCAGGTCTGGAGCTACCTCTGCTGGAAGACCTCCCTCGAAACGGCTGGGAAAACTTGGGAAAAGAAGTTTCTTCCTTAGTTTTGCAGCTGGCAAAAGAAGATGGTATGGCTTTTCTGGCTGTATTAGAGACCAGGTCTTGAGTAGCCTTTTGAGCTAAGGCCGACGATATTTCCTTAATTAGTACTTGTGGGAACAACAAGGGAGAAAGAGGCGCATATAATAGCTCAGATTTGTGGAAAGGAGTAACCCCCAGAGAAAGAAAAGAGCATAACTTATCCCTTTTCTTTAGAATGCCTGCAGAAAAGTGTGCTGCCAATTCATTGGATCCATCCCGCAAAGCCTTATCCATACAGGACATTAAATGGACTAAGGCAGAGGTATCCCCTTCTTTAAAAGTTGCAACTTTTTTACCCAATGCTCCTAAAGTCCAGTCCAAGAAGTTAAAAACTTCAAAGGCTCTAAATATGCCCTTAAGCAGATGATCCATCTCTGATGTAGACCAGAAAATCTTGGTCTTCCTCATGGCCGACCGACGAGGAGAGTCTGCAAGGCTTGAGAAATCTCCCTGGGCAGAGGCAGGTATCCCCAAGCCGAGAACTTCTCCTGTCTCGTACCAGATACTAGACCAAGAGGCTAGTCTAGCTGGAGAAAACGCGAAAGCCGCTTTCCCTACGTCTTTCTTGGATTGCATCCAGTCACCCATCAGTTTTAGAGCCCTCTTAGACGATCGTGATAAAACCATCTTGGTAAATCGAGCCTTCTTTGACGCCTTCCCAAGAGTAAACTCGGACGGTGGCGAACGGGGAGCGACTGGTAAAAGAAAGTCTGAGAATTCCTCGGTAAAAACTTTCATAAGTTTTTTCAAGTCAGCAGAATGACGAAAAGAAATAGAGTCTTCGTCTTCTGAAACTTCCTCAAACTCCACACGAGAAAGCTGACCTTCGATGTCCTTCTCTGTTATAGTTCCATCGGGAGCAACAGGGTTGGGAGCAGTACCCTTCTCGAGAAGATCCTGAGTTCTGACAGCAACAGAAACTGGATCCTTACGAATATTATCAAGCAGGCATGTTACTTGCCGCTCAGCCAAACGCTTGCGATCAACGCGATCGGAACTAATGAGTCCCTGAACGTGAACTGCGTTAGAATCAACATTATCTAGGGGAGTATAAGCCTCATCGTCATAATCAAGACTAACTTTTGAAGCGTCTAAAATATGGTAAGAAGTAGGGCGTTCAGGATCGTGTTCTGAAAGGTGCTTGCCGTCGCTTCCTGACAAGCATTCAGCGCTGCGAACCGCTTGCCACTCTACGACCTGTTCAGCTGTTTGTCGCTCGGAAACACGTCCTGGAGGACGTTCACTAAGGTATCTTGAAGAGCGGTAGACGTCCTGAGAACTAGGACGTTCGACAGCCTGTTTCGCAGGACGTTCGGCAGCCTGTTTCGCAGGACGTTCGACAGCCTGTTTCGTAGGACGTTCGACAGCCTGTTTGACAGGACGTCTGACGTCTCTCTTTGAAGGACGTTCGAGCAAACGATCTGACTGCATGACCTCTATGCGCTTGTAAGGATGTTCTGCACCTCAAAGTAAAGCACGTTCGACATTAGGGCTGTCAACTGCGGACTTAGCTGATCGTTCAGGATCACATCCTAAAGGACAATCAATGTAGCTAGCAGGAAGTTCAGAGCCTCGAATAGGAGGACGTTCGAGATCATGAACCACTGCACGCTTAAGACTACGCTCGGAACACGTCCTACAGGACGTTTCAAAACATGCTGAACAGACCGCTCGCTATCTCGATCCTAACAATAACTGTCATGTGTGTCAGCTTAGGGCTTGTCGCTACGTTGGTAGTTCTGCATGAACGACGAGAGCCTGTTTTGCATCTCTTGTAGCATGACAAAATTAGGATCTGAACGTTGCGATATTGGTGATGACACCACAACGTTCTCCTCATCGCTCAGGCGTACAGAGCGCCTGGATGGTGAAAACCAGTCTGAAGGCTGCGTGGGAGCCTGTATCCAGGTTAAGCCTGGTCCTGACAACTGCTTAGTAGGATCCTTGGTAGCGTCCGACATCCTAGCAGGACGTTTAGTAGGAGAACTTTCAAACGACTCTGGTGTATCCCAATGGTTACAGCCAGGCCGCGAACTAGCAGGACGTTGGTTGGCCTTATCAAAGGTCCTCTTAAGAGGTCAGGAAGCAAGCTTCCAGCCTCTTTTAGGCAAAGCGTCATCCGAAGACGACGAGAAACACTTAACCTCACCTTTCCATTAGTGAGGGTGAACGTCCTGGGAAACACCAACAGGTACGTTTGAGGGGACGTCTGCTTGTGTTTTAAAGCCATGAGTGAGACGTTGAGGGAGACCCATAGGGTACGTCTCTCTTTTGGTCGAGCGTCACATTGTGAAAGATCTGTCTTCGGGATCAGGGGAAGATCTGCAGTTCAGAGACACCTGTCCCATATAAGGCTGCATTACCCTGCTACGGGTAATAGGTTCAAACTCTATGGAAAGCAACGATTGGAGGAGATGCTCGATGGATGAGCAAAGGTCTTCCTTTGCCAAAGCCTAAGAGCATGATTCCCTTCGTTGGCAATTTTTGAGTGCATGAGTAAAATAGCACTCTTGAGAAGAGAAAAACAAAAAATGACCACTTGACTCTCACCACGGAGTATCTAGTGGCAAAGGAAGTCTGTAATGGGTTCTCCAGAGCCGTAGGCGTGCCACTGTATGTGACTCGATATTTAGGCATCTTGCCGACGAGCCTGGACCAAAGCTCTAGTTGAGTCCCTTAATTAGACAAGTCCAACTATAAGTCTGCACAGAACTTCGGAGAAGCCATCTATTCCTTTCCCAAGACAACTGCTTGCAAAAAGATCACTGCTTGTCATTGATATTCATTTCGCTTCCCGAAGGAAGACTCCTGCAGAAGGGGTGGAGTCTATAAAATCCAAACCCGTGGACAGGATACTCCGAAGGAGAGACCACATAGGAGCAGGAAGTGTTTTCCTGCAAATGGGAAACCAACGAATCACCGTCATTCCCCCCGGCACTTTCCTGAAGAAAGAAGGTGCCTACTAAGGGATTAAGAGACGGTATCATTCGTTCTCTGATCATAGTCCTAAGGCCATATGGTCCTGTATGTGGCCTCCCCCGCCTTTTCATTCATGCCTCTATAGGAAGCATCAAATCCAGAAGAACGAGGAGATCTACTCCTAGGAGAGATTCTCGTCAGGCAGTCTTTTAATTAGGACTGTTACTTGCTCAAGTCTTGTAGAGGACCAAGAGAAGGATGATCCTTAGTGCCGAGGGACCTGTGACCCGGCTAGTTCTCAGAGGTCGCACTCGACAGGGACTAATACGGTCTTGTCGGACCTGCGGAAGTTTCTACAAGGTAATGACACAGTCTATGGATATCCTTATAGGATATGACCTTCGATTACTCGAATTATAGATCGATGTAAACAGAAGATGTCTCGCAGGAGTTTGAGACTTTAAAACCAGTCAGTAGGCCGAGGTCTTACAGACGAGGGCCGAGCCTATATAGGAGGCTAACTGGTTGATCGCAAAACCTTCCCTCGCATGACAAGGTTTGAAGGTTAAGTTTGTCTCACGAGGAGAGACTAAAAGTAGAGACTACTAACCGACGAAGCATGGCTATATTACGGCGTCCCCCGTCTTCCTATATCAGATGTTGCAATCATGAGGAAGAAGATAAAGACTGCTTACCATTTTCTAGAGGAAGATAGAAGATACAAGACAATATCCTTGTTGCTAAGTCTGGACTCTTTTTCTTTAGCGAAAAGACGTGACCCAATTATTTCAAGCTCGTGGGAGGGGTTCTCTTATAAGAAAGGAATATATTCATTCCCAACCATTCCAGCCTGGCCTAAGAAGGAGCTCCAATTACGGGAGAAAATCCTCGTCCGACTTCATGAACAAGCCTGAGTTTCAAGAAGTGTAGATAAAAGATGTTTCCCCAGAACAGAAGCAGATGGAGGTTGAATGTGTTTCCTCTAAGATCTGAGGGCATAAGGGCCAACAGGGATTGGGATAACACAGATTTTCAATATCCTCTGTTATTCCTGTTATGTCACCTGTCTAGGGCTGACCCAAATCATTGCAAGTAATTTGCTATTGCTGTTGATTAGACAGCACTGAATTTTGTTCTCTAAGAGAGAGAGGATGGCAGTAACCTCAAGAGGTTGTGTCTCCTGCTAAAGGGGGAGAAAAACAGATTCAAAGATTCTATCTCCCTTATCACATCCAGGATCTGATTTGCTTCAGGAGACTGTCTAACTAGCGCAGTTCCTATTCACGCAAACTCGGCTTGTGAGCAGCCCTATTATAAATAGGACAACACGGGAGATGGTAGCAAACGAAGCAGCTACCTGGTTCCTGAGGCCATTTGTTCACAAGCCTTCCTGTAGTATGAACGAGGTGTACAAGAAAACATGTGCGTTCAAGGGAAATGAATTCCTGCATAAACCTAGCCACTTTGAAGAGGATCCCTCTGATTCCGGCGGCGGCGAGAAAACCTTTGGGAAACAAAGACCACCCTATTTGTGATACACAAACAAGAACCCAAAAAGCAAGGGGCACTGAGCCTTGTACTAGCGTATTATCCCCATCGCCGAAAAAGGGTGTATTCTTAAGTTACCAGAAATAACAAACCGTAATTCCATCAACTCTGCGGAGTCTAACAAAGTAGAGTAAGCTCAAGAATGAGGAGAGATGATCTATGCCATCTAGGAGAGAGTGCTCTCTTGAGGAGCTCCCTCTCAGGAAGTGGCTGTCGAACTAGCAAACGGTGCTATTGATAAGCAACCAGGGATCGTCTAGCCATTGAAAAACTGCGATTGGTAGCTGTCAAATCGGAGATCTGGAAAATTCAAGATCTACCGAATTGGTCGGGATCGTTTCGCTTGAGACTGTGCTCATGATCATGAGAGCCTTGTTCTAGGTCTTAAAACACCTCGTATGAGCTCATGAGTCCCGTTCACGAGTGTGAGCGTCTCCCACTAAGCATCTTGCACAGGAGCGAGATGCTCCCGATCGAGCTTACATTCACGAGCATGGGATACACTCTCTCATTCTTGAGTGTCTTCTGGTCGCGATCACAAGCTAAGCAATCCTGATCGCTACCTGGGCACTCACGATCGCGCTCTCACTTACGCTGATGATCACGCTCAAGCTCACAATCGAGCTCACGCTCACGATCATGAGTTACATGGTCTTATGGCTACGATTATGAGCGTGTTGAGGCCACAATCATGAGCTAGACACTTGTGATCACATCAGAGACGCTCACAACCACGCTCACGCTTGCTGTCGTGAGAGAGGCGCTTGTGACCGTAATCGTGGTCACGACGCTCTCTCTCACGCTCTCGATCATGAGTTACACTCTCACGGTCAGGAGCAAGACTCTCGTGATCATGATCACCAGCATCTTTTGGTAAAGATCACGAGCTACACTCTCGTGATCACGAATGAGACGCTTGCAATCGCGAAGTAGACGCACATGATCATACAGCGAAGAGCCGTTATCCCAGGCTAGATGCTCTCCATCGAGAACTAAAAGCTCATATCAAGAGATATAAGCTCACAATCACAAGATCAACGCTCATGATCACGAACTAGACGCACGTGATTGCGAGCATGAGCAAGACGCTCACGATAACGAGCACAAGCCAGACACTAAATACGAGCTGACGGTCATGATTATGAACTAAATGCTCACGACCATAAGCTAAAAGCTCATGCTCATACATTCTCACGATCACAAGCTAGATGCTTATGAAGACGTTCTAGTCATGCACAAGCTCTTGACACTTACGATCGCGAGCTATTCTAGCTCGTGATCGCAATCATGAACTAGATGCTCACGAGCGGACCTGGTCCTGCTTCCGTGCGAAACATGCTTTCATGCGGGACGCTCTCAAGCAAGATGCACACGCTTTCGGGCGAGACTCGTGCAGGACATTTGCGCTCTCAGGTGTGACACTCGTGCTCTCGTACGAGACGCTCATGCTCTTGTGCGAGATGCTCACACTCATAAGCAAGAAGCTCTCATGCAAGGCACTCATGCTCAGGAGCAAGATGCTCTCGCTCCTGTGCAGCAAGATTATCTTGCTTATGGTCGTGAGCATTTACTTCATAATTATGACTGTCAGCTCGTATTTAGTGTCTGGCTTGAGCCCGTTATCATGAGCGTCTGGCTCGTGCTCGCAATCACGAGCATCCAGTTCGTGATCACGAGCGTTGATCTTGTGATTGTGAGCTTATATCTCTTGATATGAGCTTTTAGTTCTCGATGGAGAGGGTCTAGCCTGGGATAACGGCTCTTTGCTTGTGATCATGAGCGTCTACTTCGCGATGGCAAGCATCTCGTTCGTGATCACGAGTGTAGCTCATGATCTTTACCACAAGATGCTGGTGATCATGATCACAAGAGTCTTGCTCCTGACCGTGAGAGTGTAACTCATGATCGAGAGCGTGAGAGAGAGCATCGTGACCGCAACTACGGTCACAAGCGCCTCTCTCACGACAGCAAGCGTGAGCGTGGTCGTGAGCATCTCTGATGTGATCACAAGTGTCTAGCTCATGATCGTGGCCTCAAGACACTCATGATCGTAGCCACAAGACGCTCGTGATGGTAATCAAGAGCGTCGTACCTGACCATGTAACTCACGATCGTGAGCGTGAGCTCGATTATGAGCTTGAGCGCAATCGTCTTTGTATGTAAGAGCACGATCGTGAGTGTCCAGGTAGCGATCACGATCGCTTAGCTCGTGATCGCTACCAGAAGACACTCGAGATCACGGTCACGAGTGTCGTGATCGCAGTTATGAGAGAGTGTATCCCATGCTTGTGAACCTAAGCTCGATCAGGAGCATCTCGCTTGCGATCACGTGAACATTCTTAAGGGTTGTAGAGAATGGCGTCACAATCATGGTCACGAGCGTCTCGCTCATGACCGTGAGCATGTAATTTATGCTCGTGAGCATAATTACGATCGCAAGCGTCTCGCTTGCTATCACTTGAACATTCTCAAGGGTTGTAGAGATTGACGTCACAATCATGGTCACGAGCGTCTCGCTTGCAACCGCGAGCGTGTAATTCACGACCATGAGTGTACAATTCATACTCATAAGCGTGAGCACAATCCCTTGAACGTTCTCAAGGGTTGAAGAGACTGATGTCACAATCATGGTCACAAGAGTCTCGCTAGTGACCGTGTAACTCACGCTCGTGATCATGAGTGTCTAACTCGTGATCACAAGCGTCCTAAAAAATTGAGAAAATACTAGTGTCCCAACCATGGTCACAACCATCTCGCTCGTGACCGAAAGTGTAACTCACTATCGTGAGCATGAGCGCGATCGTGAGTGTCTCGCTCGCGATCACGAGTGTTTACCTCGTGATTGTGAGCATCCTCAAAGGTTGAGGAAAGACGTGTGGTAATCGTGGTCATGAGCGTCTCACTCACGATCGTGAGGGTGTAGCTCACAATCATGAGCATGAGCGCTAACATAGGCGGAGACCACGATCGTCATGAGCTCGTGACAGTGACCGTATAACTCACATCTTTGAGCGTGAGCGCAAACGTGCGCAAAGTTTGTATAAAGACTCTTCCTAGGAAGGGGAATATCTTACACCTGGAGGTTTGCAGCACTCTGTTGCCCTTCAACGAGTTTTATCTCAAATGAAGGTTAACATAAAGTGTGTGGTGCTGGAGAAAAAGGCAAGGCTTTGTACTGGGTTGTCCTCGAAGGGATTTCCCTAATGGGAATCCTGCCAGAGTAATCCCCCGAAGGAGAAACCAAACAGGAGTTTGTCTTTAAGAAGCAGGTTGAGATCGCTATAACCTACGATACCATGATCATAGCGATCCCTGTGGCGATCACTGATCGTTACAAGACACCCTAATAGGTGTCTAACATCTGATTGTCGCAAACCACAATCTGACTGACCAGGAAGCCGAAATGATGAGTCTCGCCCCTGCAATCATTGGACAGAATAAATTCTGAACTAATCACCGATCAGGATGACAAGGTGATGAGTCTCTCCCCTGTGATCAATAAACAGAAGGAAAGTTTGTCAATCCGTCAATTGTCGAGCACGCCATGGGTTGACAATCGTCCTTGATCTCGCAATTATCAACAGGTGGAGCTGCATATGTGGTCTGAAACATTGCCTCTAGGGAGAGAGAAAAATTGGGGAATGTTGGGAGACGACGAGATTGGCAGAAGGCAAGAAGACTCGCCGTCAGCAGAAGACGAAGGAAGGGCAAACGGGAGGTAGACTTACTCAACAGCTAAGACGTCAGCCGCAGCTATAGCCACTGACCTTGCAACCCGATGTTGTCATGAAGCGCTGATAAAAAAAATAAATGAAGAGAATTAAAGATTCCTCCCCTACGAGAGGGAAGAAAAAACCGCTTCAAGGAATTATCAGCGCTGAGGAATCCTTCCAATGACTCGCATATCAAATATCAACATCCAAAACCTCCACATTACTCTAGAATGGAGCGTCGCATAAAAACTCAAGTCATATCTGTAATGAAAAGAATGAGCGTAAAGTAATAGTGGTAAATGGCTAAGCCTTGAAGGGAAAGAGAGGAGACGTCCACTCTCTACCAGCCAAAAGTAAAAAGTGAGGTGGTTCATTGAACCGTGAGTAGATATAGGTAGCTGGGTACTACCCAACCACCCCCTATTAGTAGTTAGGTAGGGTTGCCACCTCGCACTTGAAATCTAATGGCTGCCTTCCAGCTTTCGCCGAAGTAATATCCAATACAGGTAATCGCTGACTTACGACAGAGATAGGGACCGAGAGGCGCATCGCAAGTCGATTTTGATGTGTGCCAAACTAAAAAGTGAAGCTTTCGTAGATTTACAAAGCTGTGTTATGATTTGGAAATCATCCAAGTCATATTTCATCAATAATTTCTTACTGTATCATTTAATTTTCTTATTTCATAGTATATCTTATGCTCTAACAAATCCTCATTGTATCCTATTTTTCAATATCGGACACATTTTTGCAGTCAACAATTACCAATTTTTTGTTTACCTTTGGTTGCGATCAACTGTGCTGTTGATCTGAAGGTCCCACGGCCGTATCGAGATAATGCTCACGTACAAATGGCGTAATGTTTATATAATTTCTTAAATTATTTGAAATACACGCATATTCATGATGAATACTACGTCAGCACTAGTATGTTACATGATATAGTTTTCATATTCTCTCTCTCTCTCTCTCTCTCTCTCTCTCTCTCTCTCTCTCTCTCTCTCTCTCTCTCTCTCTCTCTCTCTCTCTCTCTCTCTCTATTATTAATTCACAGTTAAATCTTCTTATTTCTTTCAACATTATTAGAAATTCTCTGTACTATTACTCGATGTTTCAATAATGGGAAAATTAGTAACGCACCGAGGGAAATCACTTGACTTGCCACTCGCCTTCAGCCAGAAATATGAAATTCTCAGAATTTTCTTAAATTTATGGTACGTTATACTATTCTCATAACTACTGGTACAGACCACTAAAGCACTTGATATCGTTACTCGGTGTTTCGATGATTGGAATACTGCAATAAGATTATTCAGTAATATGCCGAAAGGATATCTTTCCATTTGCCAGCGCGCTTCCGCCAGAAATATGACGTCACAAGTTATGGAACGTAAACTGTACAAAGAATGACTTGCAAAATATGTAAATCCCTTTTCGTTTTCCTTGCAAGAAATGAAAGAAATACTAACTTACCAAGAAAAAGTATTTAATTTTCATAATGTACAAGGAAATATTTTCTTTAAGAAAATATTTGTCCTATTAGTGTACAGTACTTTCTTTAGATGAATATCGATCTATTATCAGAGATTAAATAAAATTAGTGTAGAGTCAAATTAACACTACGTCGTATTCTTAACAACCAATACAGACCCACAAAATACTTTGTATCAATATTTCATATTTTGATAATGGAAATACTAATAAAAATCCTTAGCTTATTAAAGGAAATCAGTGTATTGTCCGGTCGCTTTCCGCCGGTAATATGAGGCCACCAGACAAATGATATGAACTCAACAGATATTAAAACTTTTCTTAATGTACTTTTTACTGAAAATGGATACGGTATATTATCAATAAAAGAAAATACTAATTCACTCAGTAAAATTATATTTTCATATTAAAATAAATTTTTGAACATACTTACCCGGTGGATATATGTATAGCTAACGTCTCTGACATCCGACAGAAAATTCAAAACTCGCGGCGATCGAAGATTGGGTAGCTGGGTGTACAACTAGCGCCACCACTCGCCAGGATACTGTAACCATTCCTCAAATCCTCAGGTCTTCTCTGCCCATAGGGTCTCTAGAGGGGCAGAAGGGAGTGAGTTTAATTATATATATCCACCGGGTAAGTATGTTCAAAATTTTATTTTAATATGAAAATATCATTTTTAAATATTTAACTTAGCCGGTGGATATACATATAGCTGATTGACACCCTTGGTGGAGGGTAAGAGACCAGCAGTAAACATCATAGGAATATAACTCAAGAGTTTTGATAAAAACAAACTTAAGGCTTCGTACCTGATAAGGAAGCTGATTTTTATGATTTTCTGCCTCATTAGTCCGCTATCCTTATGAAGCCCAGCGATCCACTCAGGGGGCTGAAAGACCTCAAGGAGCTGTCATATCTGGGGTGACCACCCCTATGACAGGACCTCAACCAATACCCATGATCTGGGCGCTCTCAAGAAACAAGTTTGACCACCCGCTAAAATCAAATGATTGCGGAAGGCTGTCCCAGCCTCCACATACAACCAAAAAGACAATAGTTTCAAGAGAAGAAAAAAAGGTATTGGGATTAGGGGGAATGTAGTGGTAGAACCTTCACCCACTACTGCACTCGCTGCTACGAATGGTCCCAAAGTGTAGCAGTCCTCGTAAAGAGTCTGGACATTCTTTAAATAATGTGAAGCGAACACAGATTTGCTCCTCCAGTAGGTTGCGTCCATAATGCTTCGTGGGGAACAATTCTGTTTGAAAGCCACTGACGTTGCCACAGCTCTGACTTCATGAGTCTTTACTTTCAACAATCGAAGGTCAGTCTCACCGCAGTGAGCGTGAGCCTCTCTAATTTAGAGCCTGATAAAATATGATAAGTTGTTCTTAGACATCGGTAAGGAGGGCTTCTTGACCGAACACCATAAAGACTCAGATTCACCACGAAATTTTTGGTTCAGTCAATGTAAAATTTAAGTATTCTCACAGGTCATAGGACTCTCTCTATCTTGTTACCAACCACATCTGATAGGTTGGGGATCTCAAAAGATTTAGGCCATGGATGGGAAGGACGCTCATTCTTGGCTAAGACACCAAGCTGCAAAGAGCATACTGCTTTACCAGTACAGAAGCTGATGTTCTTACTGAAGGCATGAACCTCACTAACTCTTTTTGCAGTAGCAAGACTCACTAAGAAAAGTGTCTTCAGAGTAAGATCTTTAAAAGAAGTTAAGTGCAAAGGTTCAAAATTTCTCAGACATCAGAAATTTAAGGACAACATCCAGGTTCCAAGCTGGCGTCATTACCCCATGCTTCTTGGAAGTCTCGAAAGACTTGAGAAGGTCTTGAAGGTCTTTACTGTTCGAGAGGTCTAGGTTCCTGTGACTGAACACTGCAGCTAACATGCTCCTGTAACCTTTAATGGTAGAGGCAGAAAAGTTTCGTACATTCCTAAGGTGTAACAGGAAGTCAGCAATTTGAGCTATAGAGGTATAGGACAAGGAAAAGGAGGTGGCCTTGTACCAATCTCGAAATACCTCTTATCTAGACTGGTAGATCCTGATGGTAGAGGATCTCCTTGCTCTGGCAATTGCTCTAGCTGCCTCCTTCGAAAACCCTCGAGCTCTAGAGAGTCCTCGATAGTCTGAAGGCAGTTAGATGAAGCGTGTGGAGGCTTTGATGGAACCTTTTCATTTGAGAAGATCCAACCGCATTGGCAGGCTTCTTGGAAAGTCCACCATCCACTGATGTACCTCGGTGAACCATTCTCTTGATGGCCAGAGGGGAGCAACGAACGTCAACTTGGTCCCTTCGTGAGAGGCCAACTTCTGTAGGACTTTGTAAATGATCTTGAATGGGGGAAATGCATACACCTCCAGGTGAGACCAGTCCAGTAAGAACGCATCGACGTGGACTGCCTCTGGATCTGGAACTGGAGAGCAGTAAGAAGGAAGCCTCTTCATTATTGAGGTTGCGAACAGGTCTATGGACGGACGTCCCAATATCCGCCATAGTTTCTCGCACACTTCCTGATGAAGAGTCCATTCCGTGGGAATGACTTGGCCTCTTCTGCTTAGGCAGTTTGCCCTCACATTCCTTTCTCCCTGAATAAACCTTGTAAGTAAGGTGATGTTTCTTTCCTTCGTCCAAACTAGGAGATCCTTTGCAGTTAAGTAAAGGGACTGCGAGTGGGTCCCGTCTTGCTTGGCGATGTAGGCTAACGCTATGGTGTTGTCTGTGTTCACCTGCACCACTTTGTTTCGAATCAGTCTTTCAAAACTTTGCAGGGCCAAAAGAACTGCTAGAAGCTCCTTCTGGTTGATGTGAAGCTTTACCTGGTCTTTGGTCCAAAAATCCCGAGCAATCTAGACTGTCTAGTGTTGCTCCCCACCCCACGTCCGAAGCGTCTGAGGACAACACATGGTCTGGGTTCTTGTGGGCAAGAGACAGGCCTTCCTGAAGTCTGAGATTGACATCCCACCATTTCAGGCAAGTCATGATCGTTTCTGGAAGTGGTATGGACACTGCTTCTAAGCCCTTCTCCTTGTCCCAATGGAGGTTGAGGTGAAACTGAAGAGGGCAAAGATTGAGTCTTCCTAGGGAGACAAACTGCTCCAGAGACGAAAGTGTTCCCAGTAGAATCATCCACATCCTTACAGAGCAACTGCTCTTCTTATGATAAAGACGAATCTTTAAGAGAGCTTGCTCAAGTCTTGATGGCGATGGAAAAGCCCGAAAAACTAGGCTCCGTATCTCCATCCCAAAATAGAGAATAGTTTGAGATGGGGTCAGTTGAGACTTCTCCTTGTTTACTAGGAGACCTAAGTCCTTCGCTAGGGTCAAAGTCCATCTGAGGTCCTTCAGACAGCGATTGAAGGATGACGCCCTGAGTAGCCAGTCGTCTAGGTAATGGGAGGCTCTGACACCTGTCGAGTGCAGGAAGCTCGCCACGTTCCGCATGAGCTTCGTGAGCACAAGAGGAGTAGTGCTGAGACCGAAGCACAGAGCTCAAAATTGGAACACTTCCTTCCCATACACGAACCTTAGATAATGTAGGAAGGTCGGATGGATAGGGATATGGAAGTATGCGTCCTGGAGATCGAGAGAGACCATCCAATCGCTTTCCCTTACTGCTGCAAGCACAGACTTGGAAGTTTCCATAGTGAACTTTGTTTTCAGGATAAACACATTGAGCGCGCTCACGTCCAGCACTGGTCTCCAACCTCCTGAGTTCTTTGGAACTAGGAGGAGGCGGTTGTAAAAGCCTGGAGACTGATGGTTTAAAACCTTCACCACAGCTCCCTTCTCTAACAAGAGGGACACCTGTAGGTGCAAAGCTTGTCTTCTTGCTTCCTCTTGGTATCTGGGAGAGAGATCTATCAGCTTTTGGACAAGAGGAGGTTTCTTTACAAAAGGTATTATGTACCCCTCCTTCAACAAGAGCACAGACCATTGGTCTGCTCCTCTTCTCTCCCAAGCCTGCAAGAAGTTCTTCAATCTGGCTGGAGGGAAGGCAAAGGTTGACTTGCCAAGACTTCTTTTGGTCTGCAACCATTCTCTCAGCAAACGCAAAGTTCTCTTAGAAGACTGAGAGAGCACCAATTTAGTAAAAGAGGGAGCTGTAGCAGCCAACTCTAAGGTGAATTCTGACGGAGGCGAGCGTGGAGCAGCAGGAATAAAATGCAAAGGAAAAACTTCGTTAAAAACAGTCATGATCTTCTTAAAATCCAAAGATTGTTGGGCAGATCTAGGTTCCTCTTCTTCAGACAAGATACCCAAAGGTACAGCTGTGGAAAGGGGATATATCCTCTTGCTCCTCAGATTAAACTTCATCCGGAAGCTCAATGTTTTTACAAGGTGGTGAGTCAACAAGACGTCGGGATGGAATAGCTTGACAGCTTGCATCAGCCTGCCGATGAGTAACAGGCAGAGGATGAAGGTCGACGTCACGTGGGACTACATCGACCGATGTTCAACAATACGTCGAAGCTGACGATCGGTGTCACGTTTGACAGCATGCCGACGTCAGCGTGACGTGAAACTTCACGCTTAGAAGTCTGAAGAGAAAAGTCACGCTTATTAGAACCGTGACGCTCCGCAAGCAAGGGTTCCTGTCAATCAGGAGCTGGACAATAAGAGTGCATTAAAGTGATTCTGTGAAGGAGTCTCCGGTGCAACAATACAAGACGTTATAAAGGAACGTTTGGCAGGCGAACCTTCCTCTGATGAAGGTAGACGTTCTGGGGTGCTATAATGACTGCAGCCAGGACGTTGACTTTGTTCTGAAGGAACCAATTTCCTTTTGAGAGGTCTGAAAACCTTACGCCAGGATTTCTTACTGACGTTGACGTTTTCGTAGGATGAGCAGAACTTAGTGTCACCTCTCCCAAGATAAGGGTACTGACGTTATCGTCGTGACGAGCAACGACAACCGCAACTCGTGAGGGAAAAACGTCTGTTTGTGGTTTAAAACCTATCGTTCCCTTTGGTCGTTTGACATTCCTTCTCCCAGGGGTTGGGGAGCTTGAAAGAGGTCTAGGACTGGGTGAACGGCAAGTACGAACAGACGAACCCTCCACAATACTGAACACATTTTTCGCACTTTTTTCACTAACACTGGCACTTTTTAACAATTTAACATCGGACATGAATAAAGCTGATTTCTATCCGTAACAAGCAATTCTCCCTTAAGCCAAAAGGTTAGAATTCCGAAATATGTCCTTTAGTGTAGGTTCATTAGTACATAATTGTATCACACATGTAAAAATTAATAAACATATACATATATATAAGTAAAAGTAAAATATATAAAGTATAAGTTAAAAAGGTTCAGTGACTTGGATCGAGAATAAAAAACTAGATCGCTAAGGACTACGTTTTCTCTCTTTCTCTCCCTGTACAGTGACTTGGGACGAGAATAAAAAACTAGAATGCGAAGAACTACGTTTTCTCTCTATCTCTCTCCCTGTACAGTGACTTGGGACGAGAATAAAAAACTAGATCGTGAAGAACTACATTTTCTCTCTCTCTCCCTATACAGTGACTTGGGACGAGAATAAATATCTGAATCGAGAACAACAACGTTTTCTCACTCTCTATCTCCCTGTACAGTGACTTGGGACGAGAATAAATATCTGGATCGTTCTCTCTCTCTCTCTCTCTCTCTCTCTCTCTCTCTCTCTCTCTCTCTCTCTCTCTCTCGTTACGAGAGTAATGGCTTAAGCCACTCACTCTCCGACAAAAAAAAGGGTTATTTGACTAAAGAAAAATACTAAAAGGACTAATTAATTGCAAAATAACATGTTTCTTTTATTTAGTAACTTAAAAACTTCAGTTTGTAAGGAGAATGTACTAATCATCAAAATCGATACAAAGTGAAATCGTGATAACGATAGACTGAAAACTACGTAGCATAAATAAACTTAACGCTAGTTAATCTTTGAAAACAGATCGAAGACTATCAAAAGAAAAAATTTATTAAAAAGACAAAACTTCACTTAAAATATTTTCTTAAAATATTCATCCCATCGATCCATAAAAATACAAAATTTACTCGGTATTTAGTACAAATGGAGTGGAGATCGATTGAGGCCTTAGTAAGGTGGGTGAGATATAAAAATATAGAGGTAAATCTATAAATATCAACAAGAATATATAAAGTGATAAAATAAATACTATAATCTTAAAGCCTTTCACACACTTCCCATACACTGGGGAAGGGTCGGCCATAGGGAAAATCCAGAGAGAGATCAAACAAGCAAGGGTCAAAAATAGTCAAATCAAAAAGAGTTTCAGGAAAAATCTTAAGAAAATCCAATCAAGCGAAAGCCATAAACCAATAAACAAGTACTTCACCAAGGCTGTAGAAAAACTTGAGGTTAGCGCGAGCAAGAAAATTTCAATGTTTATGCGACAGCGACAGAGAAGAACTGAGGATTTGAGGAATGGTTACAGTATCCTGGCGAGTGGTGGCGCTAGTTGTACACCCAGCTACCCAATCTTCGATCGCCGCGAGTTTTGAATTTTCTGTCGGACGTCAGAGACATTAGCTATACTGTATATATATTCACCAGCTAAGTATTGTGTTTAAAATCACTTTATTTCTTATACAAAAAAAAAAAAAATACAGAATATTTCCAGGGAAATGTTTGACCTATTAACGTAGTATTTCCGATAGATTCGTGACGTCATCACCCTGAAAAAAATTGTCAGTAAGTCAAACAGTCATAGGTCGCATATGTCGTAAGTCAACGACTCCCTGTATTTCATATAAGTACAGTATCATACTGTACAGTACCACTACGTATTACATTTTACATTTATTAATGTACAGTGATGCCTCACAACACGAAATTAATTAGTTCCGTAAGGAATTTTGTGATGTGAATTTTTCGTATAGCGAGTCGCCTTTTACATGTAAATAGCCTAATTCGTTCCAGACCCTAGAAAAACATCACATTAAATGATCATAAAAATGATATTCGGCCCTAAATGTACTAAATATATGAAAAGTACTGTACAGTATTGTGATAATTTAATAATAAAATGAAATTAATATTCTGAAAAAGTTGAGTTTAATTAGAGCAAACAGTAAATATAAAGTACGTAACAAAAATGTGGAACCTTACCTTTGGAGTGAGGCGATGTCTGAAAGCAAAGTGCGGGGCGGTAGAGGAGGATGAAAACGGCGGAAAACGTAAACACTTAACTTTACAAAACAAATTTATAAATGACAGAAAACATTAACACTTAATTTTAGGAAACGAATCTACAAATGGCAGGAAATATTAACACTTAACTTTACGATAAACTTGAAATAAAATTTATTTTTTTCTATTTTTCTATTTTTCTTTACTTTACGTTTTCTATTTTCTAAATTTAATTACACTACGCATTTTCTTCATCACTACTACTACCACTTTTCTTTTGTTTTTTAGCTGGCGCTTGGTCTGCTTCTACCAAAGGCCTCTTACTAAAATATGCATCCAAAGAAGCTTGTTTCCGTCTGCTTCTTAAAATGTTCCTGAAATAACTCAGGCAAACTTCATTACAGTACTTAAGCGCACAACCTGTGAGAATTTTTTCTGGGCTTCTCTTTTCTACGAGAGTCACCATTTCAAAGTATCCATCTAGACCCTCTTCAATTTCTGCCGTTGTCAGTGGATCATCCTCCTCAACCCCGCTGTACTCTTCCTGAACGGCGTTCATTCGCATGGCCTCCAACTCCTTCAGGTCATCCGTTGTAAGTTCATCTTGGTGCTCCTGGATAAGCTCATCAACTTCCAGACCCATGGACTTCCCGAGTGTAACGATCTCGGCGACTTCAGACTGAGCATCAGGTTCAGGATCGTCAACATTTTCAGAATCGTCTTCAGTTTGGTCTGCGTGGAAGTCCGTGAAATCTCGTGCGGAGACGACATCAGGCCACAGGTTCCTCCAAGCAGAGTTCAATGTGTGCCTCGAAATCTACTGCCAAGCTTGATCAATCATTTTGAGGCATATGACAATATCAAAATGCTCCTTCCAAAATTGACGAAGGATGAGGTTTGTGCTCTCAATGATTTTGAAACATCTCTTGAAGAGATATTTCGTGTAGATTTTCTTAAAGTTTGAAATCACTTGCTGGTCCATGGGCTGGAGGAGAGGGGTGGTGTTCGTTGGAAGATAGAGAACCTCGACGAAGGAATATTGTGGTGCTATATTTAAATGGAGGGAAGGAGGGTGAGCATGAGCAGGGGCATTGTCCAGCACCAGCAGGCATTTCATAGGGAGGCGCTTCTCTTCCAAATACTTTTTCACAGCCGGGCTAAAACAAATATTTATCCACTCTATACACAATTGTCTTGTTACCCAGGCTTTTCCATTAGCCCTCCACAACACATTTAGATGTTCCTTAACGACTTTGTGGGTCTTGATGGCTCGAGGAGTATTGGAGTAATACACCAGCAGGGGTTTCACCTTGCAATCCCTACTGGCATTTGCACAGAGTGCAAGGGTAAGCCTATCCTTCATAGGCTTATGCCTAGGTAGCCTGTTTTCTTCTGCTGTGATATACGTTCGGCGAGGCCTTTTTTTCCAAAAAAAGCCCAGTCTCTTCGCAATTGAAAACTTGCTGGGGACTGTAGCCTTCCCAAACGGTCAACTCGTCGAACGTCTTAACAATGGCTTCAGCTGCTTTCGTGTCCGAGCTTGCAGCCTCCACATGATGCAACACTGAATGAATGCCTGAGCGTCTCTTAAATTTTTCAAACCTTCCACTAAAAGCCTTGAACTCTGGGGGTTCCTGCTTCGATGTTCCTTCTCCTGCGTCTGCATCGGCCTGAGTACGCAGGAGATCACCGAAAATGGCGCTGGCTTTCTGGCAGATTATCGCTTCGGTGATAGTGTCTCCAGACATTTCTTTGTCCTTTTTCCAGAAAAGCAGTAATCTCTCCATCTCCTCATGGAGGTGGCTCCTCTTGCTGGAGAAAACAGTCACACCCTTAGAAGGTGTTGCTGCTTTGATAGCTTCCTTCTGCTTAAGGGTATCGGCGGGGGGGGGGGGGTTAATTTTGAGTGGCGGTGTTGAAACTTGCACAGTTATTACCTCTAATTATAAAGAAGATTCACATAAAATTTCAGGTCAATTGAATGAAAACGTTTTTCTTTACGAATATTTTTCTCTTAAAAATAACGTTTATTTCATGTTTTTTAAATTAGATCTCCTTGTTTATCACTCAATTAAAAAAAAAAAAGATACCAGGAGAAAGTTCAATTCCTACCAAATAAAATGGTATGATAAAAAATCTAATATACGATTTATGCTATTTTTAAACAATTTTTAGAAATGCAATAAAAAAAATACCATAAAATTATGTATTTCAATGTTAGTAGAAAAAAATTAAGAGAGAAAAGAAGAAAGATAGCCCTGGTGATGAGTTTTCTCAAAATCTCTAATTAAATTGCTTTTTAGATTACTAAAATCCATTCATAAATAACAGAGTTATTTAAGTTTGAAAGTAGAAAAATGCATGTTTTGAGGAAAACAGTTCTAAAGTTTTGCTTACCTTTTTTTGCTTTTAAAACCATATAGTGTCTCTTGGAAAACCCTATAGGGCACCTGGTACCCTCTCTTTTATAAGAGATATTATCCCCTCAAAAAAAAAAAAAAAACACTTCACTTAAACAAAATAGTTATGATCATATTTTATGTGTGTGTGGGGGGGGTCATAGAGCGCCACTCTACTCTTTGTTGCCAGGGTTTTAGGGGACTAATGAGCTCCACCTTCATATCCTCCTTTAGATGTTCTTTGTTTCTTTGCCTTTCTTGAATACATTGAAGACATTCTTTTCCTGGTCTTCTCTTTATATATTTCTTATACCTTTGGTAAGTGCTGTTTGCCATAGGTCTAGCACCTAAGGCAATTCGAGTGTTATTCAAGGCTGCTAAGCCTCCCCCATTTATCATATTTTGATACATAAAAGAAGCTGCTGTTTCACCAATAGTATCTGTTTTCACACTTTCATTTCCTTTCACTTTTGTATGTTTGAAAACAGACGGTTCTTCACACAGACACTTTAGTTTCAAGTCAACATCAAAACTGTTTTTATCAACTTCGAGTGTTATGTTGCTTTCACACTGCCCACAATATGTCGAACTAACAGCGTCTTTCAAAACTTTCAAGGGTAATAAAACTATTTCCCCATCACTGCTTTCATTTAGGAGCTTTTCTTTTTCAGTTACAAAACCACTCAATAAAGAATTTTGTAGTTAGGCTCCCGATAACACACCATCATCTGTTGCATCATGAACAGAAGTTACATTTCAAAAACGTTCCTTCTCTTCTTCGTCCTTCTCCTCCTCATCATCATCAGATAACTTCAAAATAAAATCATCAGTTCCATCATCATCACCTTGATATATTTGAGCAAGGGAAAAATAGAATTCACTCGAAGCAGCTTCGCTATAGGAAAGACTCACGAGGTCATTCTCACACGTGCTGAGCACATGGTGTTTGTTTTTGTTTTTTTTTTCGTCATAAGCCTTGATATTGTGAGAGCTTCCTTCCCTTCGCTTACTAAACTTCCTTAAAGGCATTCTTGTAGTATATATAAATCACAATTGATGTTCAATAATTCGAAAAAGTGATGCAACTGTTTGAAAATACAAGAGAGCACAACCACAGATATAGATCATATAGGCCTAGCTACAACTGGATTTGTTGTTGCCATAAACATAGGGAGATGCCGACTCTATTGGGAAAACATATCGTACAACAAACGAAAAAAAATTATGATAAAAAAAAAATAAATACTTCGAGGAAGAACGAAAAAAAAAATGCTAAGGTTACGCCTACCCAGCCCTTTAATCATTTACCAGGTAGGTCCTTTAAATTGCCCTTTAAACCGTTTAAAAGGCTTCCTATCAATTTCATCTTGCGCGAGACAACGGAGGGGACCCCCACCTATCGAAATATGACAGTAACTAATTTTCGCGAATTTCAGCCAATATCGCTAAAATTACACCAAGCCGATACCCTTAAGGATCGTTCCTATCGTAGATGGATTTCGGCCATATTCCTTCGCGAACACACTTAACCGCATGCCATCCTCATATTTCTTTATTGTTTCCATCTTCATCTCCACGGAAAGCATCATCCTCTTCTTTCCCTTAACATCAGCGACTTTCTTGGGATCCATGGCTAATGATGTATCATAGGATAACACACGATAACAGTACGTAGTATAGTAAAATTCTTACGAAAGCGAAACCACAAACACTAAGTCCATGCGTGCGATACCGCTAATGGAACGAAAAGACATAGGAACGCCAATGCGTAGAGATGCACGATGGGATACAGTACACTAGATGCCGACCAATCGGAGAGCAGGATCTCATGGTAGTAACTAGCCTCCAAGTAGGGAGATAACCAATGGGAATGCAGAAGGATGGTAGCGAGTTTACAAGCTGGCGGCGCACGAATTTCAAAATCCATCTCGGATGCTCCCGCTCGTACCGCCTTTCGTTGTCCGAACCATTTTTCCATGATCCGAGTCATAAATTTATTCGCATCTCCTTTCGTGAAGTGAAAATTTTGTAAGGCGATTCTTTCGTAGCTAGAGGTTTGACTGTACTATGCTCTCATAACAACATTATTTATTTAGCAGTTAGGTTACGTGTATTGAATGATTCAAATGTATTTGGATGTATTTCATTGTGGTTATAGCTTTATTATAAAATTCAATGTTGTGTTTCTGTAGGGCTTGGAACTAATTAGGCAATTTACATATAAAACTGCCCTCATTATGCAAAGATATCATGATACGAAGGCCACTCTGAAACAAATTAATTTTGTATCTAGAGTTATTACTGTAAAAAGATTCTTCAGCATCAACTTTGGGATTTTGAAAGTTGAAAGCAAACAATTGTTCTTTGCACTCTTCTTTTTCTTCCATGAGAACTTTTCCCACTGAAGAGGAGGCAACAACCACCATTCAACACAGGGAGATGACTGCAAACACTCATACCTCCTGCAAAAACAACAACACAGATGAGATGGATCAATGGCAGGGTTAGAGATAAACCTGCCACACAAATTTTTGCCCTTACTATAGAGAAAAAGAATTAATACCCAGAATTATGAAGGTAGCAAGAGTATGCGTACATCTTGCAGCCAAAGTAATAAGTGGTACAGTATTCTCGTTGACTCGTGGGTGGGCAGGGCTTACCCAAACCACACAACAATAGTGAAAGCAGCCTATTTAACCATATAATTGTCATCATCCTCATCTGTTACTAGTCCACTGCAGGAAAAAGGCCTCAGACATGTCCTTCCACTGCCAGTCTATACAAGCAAATTTCCTTAGTTTATTAATCCATTGTCTTCTCCTCTTTCCCGTTTCTTTTGTAATCTCTACAAACAGGTTCTGTTATTCTTAATGTCCATTTATTATTTGTCAGTCTCATTATATGTCCTGCCGATGTCCATTTCTTTCTTTACATGTTGGAATACAGTATACACTATTGTTAATAAGGACGAAGGTTTGCATTTGTATGGAATAAATTGTTTTTTAGTGATGAGAAACGAGGTTTTTTTTCAGTGACATAGATGCTAGACTATAGAAATTTTACTACCAACATTATCTAATTTCTTAACGAATATCTTGAAGTCATTGACCACAATTTAGTAGTACTTACCTCCTTTGCAGTTACAGGCTGTGCCGGGAACACACAAAGGTTATGTATCTGGTTAAAAACATCAGAAAGACGTGTCATCGAATTAGATCTCTTGATTTGAGGAGATGAATGAGAATGATCGTCAGTACGTGGTGAATGCGGCTTTTTACCCTCCACTGGTTGTGATACAGTACGATTTGCTACACTGTGCATTTTATGTCTCATTTGAAAATCTGGATCGTTGTTTGGTAGTGATTGATCAGCTGATTCAAAGGAACATACTCTTTCACCTGGGCTAGAAGATTTGTCTACATTTTCCCATGCCTGATGCCCACTCAAGGATATAACATTAATCTTACTGGGTACAAGAGTGACAGATCCTCCATGCTTCAATACTACTCTACTAGAAGATAGCTGATGCATGTTTAAATTGTACTCTTGAGATTTTCCATCTCGCTGAAAATTGCCATCTGTAAAACAATGATGTACATTAACATCAAGACTTAGAATAAAGTAAGACACAAATAATGTTACAAAAATAAAAAAGCAATTTGTGGAAAAAGAAAATTTTTGAGTATTTTGTATTTTTCCTAACTACCAGTTTATAAAGCTGAGTCCTTTAATAGAATTATGATTTCAGCAAAGCTGAAAAAGGCCCTTAAAATTTTTAACAAGGTGGAAGAAGTAGCTGGGGATTGGTAGCTAAGCCCAGACCCAGCATACTACCGAGCTTCTATTTTCACCTTAAAACTACGAAAAATTTTATTTTTATAATAAAATAAATTTTTGAATATACTTACCCGGTGATTATAATAGCTGCAACTCTGTTGCTCGACAGAAAACACTAAGGTAAAATTCACCAGCGATCGCTACACAGGTTGCGGGTGTGCCCAACAGCGCCATCTGTCGTCCAGATACCCAGTACTCAATGTAAACAAAGAACTCAATTTTCTCCTCGTTCCACTGCGTCTCTATTGGGGAGGAAGGGAAGGTCCTTTAATTTATAATCACCGGGTAAGTATATTCAAAAATTTATTTTATCATAAAAATAACATTTTTCAATATTAAACTTAGCCGGTGATTATAATAGCTGATTCACACCCAGGGGGGTGGGTAGAGACCAGCACTATATGTTTACATTATTATGAGCTAAGAATTTTTATTTCATTTTAGAAGTTATCAAAATAACAAAAACAAAATAAATAGGTACCTGGTAAGGAAGTCGACTTGAACAATTACTCTGCCTTTTTAAGTACGTCTTCCTTACGGAGCCTCGCGATCCTCTCAGGATGCTGATCGACCCCTAGGATCTGAAGTATCAAGGGTTGCAACCCATACAACAGGACCTCATCAAAACCCCTAATCTAGGCGCTTCTCAAGAAATGACTTTGACCACCCGCCAAATCAACCAGGATGCGAAAGGCTTCTTAGCCTTCCGGACAACCCAAAAACAACAATAAAAACATTTCAAGAGAAAGATTAAAAAGGTTATGGAATTAGGGAATTGTAGTGGTTGAGCCCTCACCCACTACTGCACTCGCTGCTACGAATGGTCCCAGAGTGTAGCAGTCCTCGTAAAGAGACTGGACATCCTTAAGATAAAAAGACGCGAACACTGACTTGCTTCTCCAATAGGTTGCGTCCATTATACTTCGCAGAGATCTATTTTGTTTAAAGGCCACGGAAGTTGCGACAGCTCTAACTTCGTGTGTCCTTACCCTCAGCAAAGCTTGGTCTTCCTCACTCAGATGGGAATGAGCTTCTCGTATTAACAGTCTGATAAAATAGGATAAAGCGTTCTTTGACATAGGCAAAGATGGTTTCTTAACTGAACACCATAAAGCTTCAGACGGGCCTCGTAAAGGTTTAGTTCGTTTCAAATAGAACTTAAGAGCTCTCACAGGGCATGAGACTCTTTCTAGTTCATTTCCAACCATATTCGATAAGCTTGGAATATCGAACGATTTCGGCCAAGGTCGAGAAGGTAGCTCGTTTTTGGCTAGAAAACCAAGTTGTAGAGAACATGTAGCCGTTTCAGATGAAAATCCGATGTTCTTGCTGAAGGCATGAATCTCACTGACTCTTTTAGCTGTGGCTAAGCATACCAGGAAAAGAGTTTTTAAGGTGAGATCTTTCAGGGAGGCTGATTGTAACGGCTCGAACCTGTCTGACATGAGGAATCTTAGTACCACGTCTAAATTCCAACCAGGTGTAACCAAACGACGCTCCTTCGTGGTCTCAAAAGACTTAAGGAGGTCCTGTAGATCTTTATTGTTAGAAAGATCTAAGTCTCTGTGACAGAAGACTGCTGCCAACATGCTTCTGTAACCCTTGATAGTGGGAGCTGAAAGAGATTGTTCTTTCCTCAGGTATAAGAGGAAGTCAGCTATTTGAGTTACAGAGGTACTGGTTGAGGATACAGATACTGACTTGCACCAGTTCCGGAAGACTTCCCACTTCGATTGGTAGACTCTAAGGGTGGATGTTCTCCTTGCTCTAGCAATCGCTCTGGCTGCCTCCTTCGAAAAGCCTCTAGCTCTCGAGAGTCTTTCGATAGTCTGAAGGCAGTCAGACGAAGAGCGTGGAGGCCTTGGTGTACCTTCTTTACGTGTGGCTGACGTAGAAGGTCCACCCTTAGAGGAAGAGTTCTGGGAACGTCTACTAGCCATCGAAGTACCTCGGTGAACCATTCTCTCGCGGGCCAGAGGGGAGCAACTAGCGTCAACCTTGTCCCTTCGTGAGAGGCGAACTTCTGCAGTACCTTGTTGACAATCTTGAACGGAGGGAATGCATATAGATCTAGATGTGACCAATCTAGGAGAAAGGCATCTATATGAACTGCTGCTGGGTCCGGGATTGGTGAGCAATATATTGGGAGCCTCTTGGTCATCGAGGTTGCGAAGAGATCTATGGTCGGCTGGCCCCAGGTGGCCCAAAGTCTCTTGCATACATCCTTGTGGAGGGTCCATTCTGTTGGAAGAATTTGCCCCTTCCGACTGAGACAATCTGCCATGACATTCAAGTTGCCTTGGATGAACCTCGTAATTAGCGATATGTTTAGACTTTTTGACCAGGTGAGGAGGTCCCTTGCTATCTCGTACAACGTCAGTGAGTGGGTCCCTCCTTGCTTGGAGATGTACGCCAAAGCCGTGGTGTTGTCCGAGTTCACCTCCACCACTTTGCCTTGAAGGAGAGACCTGAAGCTTTTCAAGGCCAGATGTACTGCCAGTAGCTCCTTGCAGTTGATATGCATTGTCCTTTGACTCGAGTTCCATATTCCCGAGCATTCCCGACCGTCTAATGTTGCGCCCCAGCCTACGTCCGATGCGTCCGAGAAGAGAACGTGGTTGGGAGTCTGAACAGCCAGGGGCAGGCCCTCTCTGAGGCTGATACTGTCCTTCCACCATGTCAGGCAAGACTTCATCTTCTCGGAAATGGGGATCGAGACCGCTTCTAGCGTCTTGTCCTTTTTCCAGTGAAATGCTAGGTGATATTGAAGAGGACGGAGGTGTAGTCTTCCTAATGATACGAACTGTTCCAGGGATGATAGCGTCCCTATCAGACTCATCCACTTCCTGACTGAACATCGTTCCTTCTTCAGCATGTTCTGGATGCATAACTGGGCTTGGCTTGTTCTGGGGGCCGACGGAAAAGCCCGAAAAGCTAGACTGTGAATCTCCATCCCTAAATACACAATAGTTTGGGATGGGACCACTTGTGACTTTTCCATATTGACAAGGAGACCCAATTCCTTGGTCAGATCTAGAGTCCACTTTAGATCCTTCAGACAGCGACGACTGGAAGAAGCTCTGAGAAGCCAGTCGTCCAAATAGAGGGAGGCTCGGATGTCCGCTAAATGGAGGAATTTGGCTACATTCCTCATCAGCCTCGTAAATACAAGAGGAGCTGTGCTTAGGCCAAAGCACAGGGCTTGAAACTGGTAGACAACCTTTTCGAAAACGAATCTCAGAAAAGGTTGGGAGTCCGGGTGGATGGGGACGTGGAAGTAGGCGTCCCTTAGGTCTAATGAGACCATCCAGTCTTCCCTTCTGACCGCTGCTAGAACCGACTTTGTGGTCTCCATGGAGAACGTCTGCTTTGTGACAAAGACATTCAGCGCACTGACGTCTAGCACCGGCCTCCACCCTCCTGTCTTCTTGGGCACCAAGAAGAGACGGTTGTAGAATCCTGGGGTTTGATGGTCCAGGACTTTGACTACCGCTCCCTTCTCTAGTAAGAGAGAGACTTCCTGTTTCAATGCTCGTCTCTTGTCTTCCTCTCTGTACCTGGGGGAGAGATCGATGGGGGACGTTGCTAGAGAGGGTTTTCGTACAAACGGGATCTTGTACCCCTCTCTGAGCAACTTCACAGATTGTGCATCTGCGCCTCTCTTTTCCCAGATCTGCCAGAAGTTCTTGAGTCTGGCTCCCACTGCTGTCTGAAGAAGTTGGCAGTCAGACTCTGCCCTTAAAGGACTTGGTTCCTTTCTTCTTTCCACGTCTCCCTTCGGCACGAGCACCTCCTCTGCTGGAGGCTCTGCCACGAAAGGGCGGAATAAAACGGGACGCTGGAGTGTCCATCCTTGGTCTGGCTGACAAGGTAGGCAAAGGGGTGGCTTTGCGAGCAGAGGACGCAACAAGATCGTGAGTATCCTTCTGTATCAAAGAAGCGGCAATCTCCTCAATCAGGTCCTCTGGAAAAAGGCACTTAGAAAGAGGAGCAAACAGAAGTTCGGATCTCTGGCATGGCGTGACTCCAGCTGAAAGGAACGAACACAGGTTCTCACGCTTCTTAAGGACTCCGGACACAAAAGATGCAGCAAGCTCATTAGACCCATCACGTACGGCCTTGTCCATGCAGGACATAATGAGCAAGGAAGTCTCCTTCTCTGTCGGAGAGATCTTTCTGCTTAGAGCTCCTAGACACCAGTCTAAAAAGTTAAAAACCTCGAAGGCTCTAAAAATACCTTTCAAAAGGTGGTCCAGGTCCGAAGATGACCAACATATCTTTGAGCGTCTCATGGCTAAGCGGCGGGGAGAGTCTACAAGACTTGAGAAGTCGCCCTGGGCAGAGGCAGGAACTCCCAAGCCGAGAACTTCTCCCGTGGCATACCAGACGCTCGATCTAGAAGAGAGTCTAGCAGGGGGAAACGTAAAAGCTGTCTTCCCTAAACTCTTTTTGGACTGCAGCCATTCTCCTATCACCCGCAAAGCTCTCTTGGACGAGCGTGCGAGGACGAGTCTAGTAAAGGCAGGAGAGGTTGACGGCATGCCTAACACAAACTCTGACGGAGGAGAACGCGGAGCCACAGACACAAACTGGTCTGGAAACATCTCTTTGAACAGGGCCAAAACTTTCCTAAAGTCCAAAGAGGGTTGCGTAGACTTAGGCTCGTCCAGTTCTGAATGCGGTTCATCTACGTGTGCAGCACCATCATCATCAAAAAGTCCCTCATCCGAGTATTGATGAAGAAGCGGCAACGGAGTGGGAAACGGCTGGTTAGCTGAGTCCGGTCGCACGGGTGCATGCGTGACTGAGCCGGACGCAACGTCATGGAACTGTTGCCCAGTCTGTGAGCTGGCAACAACCATAGCAGCGCGGGGACGCACAGCGTCTACTCCAGACTGTCTAGACTGATGTGGCTGAGCAGTGGCAACCACACTGGGTTGCGGAGGTTGACGCACCGCGTCAAAACAAAACAACTCTGACGGTTGTTGAACCTCACGAACGTCAACGGATACCTCCGTGCGTCGCTGAACGTCAACATGCGGCTGGCAGACAACACTGGAACGCATGGGTGGCGGAACTCTCTCAACTGGAGTGCGTGAGAAGGTTACCTCAGCGTCCCCAGGACGCACAACCGAGCATGTGGGTGGTTGTAGGCAAGGAGCTGCACTAGCTGGTGCGGCAGCAACCTTCTCCGCACGAAAGTCCTGCATTAGCGACGTTAGTTGAGACTGCATGTCTTGCAGTAAAGACCACTTAGGGTCTACAGGAGCAGGTGCGGCGACAGACGGTGTAACTGTCTGAAGCGGTACCGCTTTGCCTCTCTTAGGAGGTGAGCAGTCATCGGATGACTGCAGCGAGTCCGAACTGACCCAGTGGCTACAGCTGGGCCGTTGGACTTGCGCGGAAGGGACCGACTTGCGCTTTAACGGTCGTGAGACCTTGGTCCATGGTTTCTTGCGAGAAACCCCTTCCGAAGACGAGGTATAAATGGGCTCTCTCGTCTTTGTTAGGCAGGGGCGATCTTGGGTAGATACGCCCGATACCACGGAGGGAACGTCTGTTCGCTGATTAAAGCCTCTCGAACCCATTTGTCGTACGACATTGCTTCTCCCCTGGACTTGGGAGCTTGCAAGAGGTCCCGGACTAGGAGGACGACAGGCACGAACAGGCGAACCCTCAAGCGCAACACTATCCACAACACTATCAATCACTTTAACACTTCCCACTGCACTTTTACACTTCAGCTCCTTCACATCCGCCATGAGCTGATTACGGTCACTAGCCAGGGACTCAACTCTCTCACCCAGAGCTTGGATGGCACGCATCATATCAGCCATCGAAGGTTCCTGAGTGCCAGAAGGGGGATTAGGAGCAACCACTACAGGGGAAGGAATAGGTTGTGGGGCATGAGGAGAGGAAATGTCAATAGAACGAGAGGAACTTCTCCTAACTCTATCTCTCTCTAGCCTACGTGTATACTTTTGGAATTCGATGAAAATCGAATTCCGAAAGCCCAACGCACTCCACACACCGATCTTCCAATTGACAGGTTTTATCCCGACAATTGGAACAAACAGTGTGAGGGTCGATAGAGGCCTTCGGAAGACGCCTTGAACAGTCCCTAGCATTGCACTTCCTAAATTTTGGGACTTGTGAAGGGTCAGCCATTTTGAATTGGTCAAAGGGGAATTCAAAAACTATCAAAAAGTCATCAACAAAGAATCCGTAATCAAAAAGAGTTCAAGGAATTGCGAAGAGAAAGCCTGCACAGCGAAAGCTCAAAACTAGAATAGTGTACTTCACCAATTAGTTGTGAAAACAAATCCAGTTTAGCAACAGCGAATAAGTACGTCTTGTCGGTAGCACGACAGAGAGAAAATTGAGTTCTTTGTTTACATTGAGTACTGGGTATCTGGACGACAGATGGCGCTGTTGGGCACACCCGCAACCTGTGTAGCGATCGCTGGCAAATTTTACCTTAGAGTTTTCTGTCGAGCAACAGAGTTGCAGCTATTATAATCACCGGCTAAGTTTAATATTGAAAAAGTAATTTACAGTACAGTACTAGGGTTTGTATCATTAGGAAAACAACAAATTACATTTGGCATTTATTGATTTCCCTTTCTGAAGAGCAAGGGCACTAGCTCCTTGGTTACTATTACAAATATGGATGAGGCTTGGACGCCCACTGTATGCGTAGCGCATCAAGATCCCCCTAGGTGTGAAAAATGGACGAGGGGAATTCATGATTTATTGTAAACAAATAAAAACTCTCATTCTTTAATAGGAGAATTATCCTTAAGGAGAATGTCTCTATAACTAAACTGGCTGATTAATTTTCTTTGGGAATCTCAAAGCCCTTTGGTCATGTGCAGAAGCAAAAGAGAGGACTCCTGTAAATATATTTCAATATGAAAAAATGGGTTTGCATAAATTTTGCATATCCTGCCTCTCATCTTTGAGGATTAGGAGAAACTGTGTAAATAAAACTTGTCTTAAAAGTTACTCGATCATGCAGTTTATTTGCATCTAACATATAGTCCAACAAATAATGGCACGACTACTACATCCAAAAGAAGTAGAAGAAAGGGGATGTAAAAAGGTCCTGTTGATCTTACCTCTCCTTCTAGCTATACTGTACATTGCAACTGCTTTCTTAGACAAGAGGTTTCTAGTGCGTTGAAGGAGACCGGTTTGCAACAAGATCTGTTGAGCAACAATCACTGGTCCAAGGGTAAAGGTATCCAGGGACCTGAGGGTAACTTCCATCGGTTATGTCTCAGAAGGCCAGAAAAAAAAGCGTTCTTGAATCTCTTTTCTTATTCTTTTTATTGCTGCTAGGAGTGTCATAGTTTCCTCCCAGAACATCTATGATTTGAAAAATATACATTTCCCCCAAATATCTACATCAGAACACTTAAAAGTACTGTACTAATAAATGATAGAAATTACATTTATTTTTTGTTGTTCTGTTCATTATCTTCTATCAATCAAGACCAGCACAGATCAGTATTAATCTGTGCTAGCCGTTCTGTGTAGCTTGAGTGCTCAAGGAGGGCAAAACTGTTCCAAGCTCCATTATTAGTTATATGGATTCCACAAAAAGGTCTAAGATTTACAATGAAAACTTGGTTTGAGGTCTAAGAGTTATCCTTCAACGTAAAGACTGAGGAGTTTCCCCGATGAACGAAGATCAGAGACGAAGAAATACAAATGTTAAAGAGAACATCCAATACTTATGCCAATTTTACCGATCGGAGACAAAGAAATACAAACATTTTTTGTCTTTCTCAAGAAAAAGAAATCTAGGTTACAAACATTTTTAACATTCTCCATCTGGGTTCCTGACACGGCTTTAACTCGGGCTACGCCTGTATGCTTGTCCTGCTCACAGGTCTGTGTTACTGATCCGTAGATAGACTTATGCACCTATTACCTGCCAAACATTAGACTGAATATATGTCTTAAGAAGGGATGGCACCTATCAGCAGTTCACCTACAAGGGTTTCGCAATGTGACGGCGGACGCTCTATCCAGGCGAAAGCCCAAACAGACAGAACGGTCCCTAGACGCAGACTCATTCTCCTTCATCTCGGAAAAAGTCCCGGAACTGCAG
>NC_090733.1:72160083-72165083 GCF_036898095.1 Palaemon carinicauda
GGGTTGATTTCAATTCTAAGTACAAAATACCTGAATTCGACAGATATAAGTACAGTAGAATTGTCATTGACTTTTATCTTTGTTCGTGGCCAAGTGGGTTAGTCACTGTCTATATAAGCTTGCCGACCAGGGTTCGATTCCCGGCCGGAGCCAAGCTCTTGTCTTTGTGAGATTTCGCCTGGGTCTGTGATCCCGAGGTTGTTAAGAGAATCCAGACATTAATATATCAAAAATATATATGGCTTATTTGAATATGAAAAACACGTAAAAATGTGCAAAATTTATCATTAATTGAATGCCAAGTAACAAACTACCAATTAGCTACGATGGTGAAGATGGGTTGATTTCAATTCTAAGTACAAAATACCTGAATTCGACAGATATAAGTACAGTAGAATTGTCATTGACTTTTATCTTTGTTCGTGGCCAAGTGGGTTAGTCACTGTCTATATAAGCTTGCCGACCAGGGTTCGATTCCCGGCCGGAGCCAAGCTCTTGTCTTTGTGAGATTTCGCCTGGGTCTGTGATCCCGAGGTTGTTAAGAGAATCCAGACATTAATATATCAAAAATATATATGGCTTATTTGAATATGAAAAACACGTAAAAATGTGCAAAATTTATCATTAATTGAATGCCAAGTAACAAACTACCAATTAGCTACGATGGTGAAGATGGGTTGATTTCAATTCTAAGTACAAAATACCTGAATTCGACAGATATAAGTACAGTAGAATTGTCATTGACTTTTATCTTTGTTCGTGGCCAAGTGGGTTAGTCACTGTCTATATAAGCTTGCCGACCAGGGTTCAATTCCCGGCCGGAGCCAAGCTCTTGTCTTTGTGAGATTTCGCCTGGGTCTGTGATCCCGAGGTTGTTAAGAGAATCCAGACATTAATATATCAAAAATATATATGGCTTATTTGAATATGAAAAACACGTAAAAATGTGCAAAATTTATCATTAATTGAATGCCAAGTAACAAACTACCAATTAGCTACGATGGTGAAGATGGGTTGATTTCAATTCTAAGTACAAAATACCTGAATTCGACAGATATAAGTACAGTAGAATTGTCATTGACTTTTATCTTTGTTCGTGGCCAAGTGGGTTAGTCACTGTCTATATAAGCTTGCCGACCAGGGTTCGATTCCCGGCCGGAGCCAAGCTCTTGTCTTTGTGAGATTTCGCCTGGGTCTGTGATCCCGAGGTTGTTAAGAGAATCCAGACATTAATATATCAAAAATATATATGGCTTATTTGAATATGAAAAACACGTAAAAATGTGCAAAATTTATCATTAATTGAATGCCAAGTAACAAACTACCAATTAGCTACGATGGTGAAGATGGGTTGATTTCAATTCTAAGTACAAAATACCTGAATTCGACAGATATAAGTACAGTAGAATTGTCATTGACTTTTATCTTTGTTCGTGGCCAAGTGGGTTAGTCACTGTCTATATAAGCTTGCCGACCAGGGTTCGATTCCCGGCCGGAGCCAAGCTCTTGTCTTTGTGAGATTTCACCTGGTTCTGTGATCCCGAGGTTGTTAAGAGAATCCAGACATTAATATATCAAAAATATATATGGCTTATTTGAATATGAAAAACACGTAAAAATGTGAAAAATTTATCATTAATTGAATGCCAAGTAACAAACTACCAATTAGCTACGATGGTGAAGATGGGTTGATTTCAATTCTAAGTACAAAATACCTGAATTCGACAGATATAAGTACAGTAGAATTGTCATTGACTTTTATCTTTGTTCGTGGCCAAGTGGGTTAGTCACTGTCTATATAAGCTTGCCGACCAGGGTTCGATTCCCAGCCGGAGCCAAGCTCTTGTCTTTGTGAGATTTCGCCTGGGTCTGTGATCCCGAGGTTGTTAAGAGAATCCAGACATTAATATATCAAAAATATATATGGCTTATTTGAATATGAAAAACACGTAAAAATGTGCAAAATTTATCATATATATATATATATATATATATATCTATTTATATATATATATATATATATATATATATATATATATATATATATATATATATATATATATATATATAAGTAGGGTCCCGAATTAAGCGTGTTCGAATTACACGATTCCCCTTTTCCACGATCGCTATTTTTCAAAAATAAATTTTTTGTATCTGCGAGGCTGTTCAAAGTTCGTGAGTCAAGCACTACAAAATGTATCAAATCTATTGTCTTTTTAAGTATATTGGTAGCCCTAAATACGGTGATTTATAATAAATGTTACAAAACAATATTAACATTACATTTCATTAACATAATTTCATAATGAATAGCCTATTTAAGGATAAAATTCCACATCAACAATGAAATCAACTGTTAACTGTGCGAGTCCAGCTGACAAAATGTAAACAGAAATGTGGTTACGTTCTCGGTAATCTTTATCTTTCTCCAACCTTACGATAATTGTAATGGTAGTGTTAATGATGGTATATTAAAGCACTATTTTTGTTTAGTACAGTATATTTAAAAGCCTTATTTTTCCCTCTGGGCGTTCAAGGTTTTCACGAGTAGACTGGGTTCGTTTATCGGCAGTGAATAGCCTAAACTTCGGTAACGAGTCGTCAATATTTTGTCATATTTTAAACAGTATACATTTGATTAGCAAACATTGGTTTTGTAGAGTAGACGGTAAAATAAAATCTAGAGAGAGAGAGAGAGAGAGAGAGAGAGAGAGAGAGAGAGAGAGAGAGAGAGATTTGATGGCAGAAATCTCTCTCTCTCTCTCTCTCTCTCTCTCTCTCTCTCTCTCTCTCTCTCTCTCTCTCTCTCCCCGTAAGAAATAAAACCATAGTTCACATATGGCAACTTGAGTTTAAGAATGAAATTAACATGAATATTGTTAGTTGTGGCGATCAATTCCTCGCTTCAGGGGGTACACGAAACAAAAACACGACATTCAATTACAACAGCTGATTCTCTCTCTCTCTCTCTCTCTCTCTCTCTCTCTCTCTCTCTCTCTCTCTCTCTCTCTCTCTCTCTCGTTATACAATACTTACAAATAGATGAAGAAACCAAAATCGGTTTTCTTGAAGTGTCAATTAAATACAAAACGAAAAAATTATACCGTGTATACATCCATTTCAATCATAGCTTAAAATACGGTAACCGATTTCGTCCGCAAACCACTATTTTTTAGGAAACACCATTCTATTCCAGAAAATGTTTACTCTTTAAATGTCAATTGCGCTATAATAAAACATGTACTTATGTTGTTAAATTCGGGTGTGTTTTAAAAATCGAGTATTGCTAACTTATTTCTGTTTTACTTTTGGCTGTGATCACATCAGCTGATGTCTAGCTTCCGCGCGAATACAATAACAAAGAATTGTTTACACCATTTCTTAACTTATTCAAACCATCTATACAGTTAATATTACATAAACACCAATGTGTTATAACCTATCATATTTATTGTTTAGTACTTTAAAACCATCCCCCCCCCCTCTCTCTCTCTCTCTCTCTCTCTCTCTCTCTCTCTCTCTCTCTCTCTCTCTCTCTCTCACACATCGAACGTTATAGCGGTAACCTAATTGTTCGGTGACTTTAAAAATAGGCCTAGTACTTTCTTCTTTTACATTTTTTGCATATGGATTCATAATTGAGGTGGGTACAAGTTGACTTATAACTGAAGTTAGGAAAAGTATTTTGGATATGGAAAGGACAATTATCTTTCGTAACAGTTTAGAATTATCGTAAGTTATCACTCTGTCATTAGCGGCAGTTTGCTATTGTGGATTGAACGCATAAGGAAAAAAAATTTCCAGCTTTGCTACGAATTTAGGAATTTATATGGATACGGTAAGTAAAATATTTGTAATAACAATGTTTACTAAATGTTTGTAATATCATTAGTTATGACTTAGATCATGTGTGTTTAATGCATTCGTTTGTTTATTATGATCGAAGATGGAGCGTAATCAAATGGAAGGTTTCCGTTTCAGGCGGCATCATAAAGAAAAACATTTCATAAATGGCATTCATTTCATTTATTTGAAAGTTCTAATAAAAAATAATTAGAACATTGGTAATAACAAATTCAACATATAATCTATACTTGGTAAAATTGCTGTCAATTCAAAAACACAGATGTATAAATGCGTCTGTTTCTTCTTTGTGATCAGAGATAAACGTAAACAAAACATTGGTTGTCGTTTTCTATTGTGCTTTTTAGCGTGTTTAGGAAACGCATGATATAAAATCGCCTTTATTTTGATAATTCTGGATTTTCAATCATACAACAAGCTAGTCTATAGAGTGATGGTTTTGCTATTCACCAGTTGTATTATACAATAGATATGACAAACATTAACCCTGGAACGGTACGGTGGGTCGTCCGTGACCCCGAGCGTAAAAAAAAAAACAGGTTTTTCTCATGTGACTCACCCCCGTGACTGAATTTGTGGGTGATCGACCTGCAGTAGGTGTCTCGCCTACACGCTCTAGTAGTGTCCAGATGTGCATTGCTGTAGCTGTACTCCTTCCCCGATTTCTGAGACGCGTCGGGGTCGAGCGTGACCGAGTTTACCCTTCTAAGGTAATTTGCATAATTATCAAAGTTATTACGTATTATGAAATTGTCGTAGAATGGTTCAACTTGTATAGGTTATCAGTTGTGGAAAGTCTTGGTGGATTGTTTGGCTACCATGTGCATGATTTTTTTTTTAGTTAAAATGTCGTTCATCACCACGAGGACCATTTTACCGCGAGTGCCCCTTTTTCATTTTTTATCATTTTTTTGCCAAGTCATTTTTCCGTAAGATATTGCCAAATAGTGTCGTAAAACTTTTGCTTTTTTAGTGTTGGAAAGTGTGTCTAGATGATCTGGCTACCCATGCGTGACTTTGTTTTTGTCAGATACGACGTAGTTATTGGTATATTGGGTATTTAACTGCGGTTGCCAATTTCTGCTTTTTTTCAATATTTGTAAAAATTTACTACGTAGTAAGGAATTGCCGTATAT
>NC_090733.1:72170083-72172226 GCF_036898095.1 Palaemon carinicauda
GAGAGGTGAATGCTAGAGTGCTTGGACGAGGATTAAAACTGGTAGGCGAGAATGATCATGAATGGGAGGTAAATCAGTTGTTGTTTGCGGATGATACTGTACTGGTAGCAGACACAGAAGAGAAGCTTGACCGACTAGTGACAGAATTTGGAAGGGTGTGTGAGAGAAGGAAGTTGAGAGTTAATGTGGGTAAGAGTAAGGTTATGAGATGTACGAGAAGGGAAGGTGGTGCAAGGTTGAATGTCATGTTGAATGGAGAGTTACTTGAGGAGGTGGATCAGTTTAAGTACTTGGGGTCTGTTGTTGCAGCAAATGGTGGAGTGGAAGCAGATGTACGTCAGAGAGTGAATGAAGGTTGCAAAGTGTTGGGGGCAGTTAAGGGAGTAGTAAAAAATAGAGGATTGGGCATGAATGTAAAGAGAGTTCTATATGAGAAAGTGATTGTACCAACTGTGATGTATGGATCGGAGTTGTGGGGAATGAAAGTGATGGAGAGACAGAAATTGAATGTGTTTGAGATGAAGTGTCTGAGGAGTATGGCTGGTGTATCTCGAGTAGATAGGGTTAGGAACGAAGTGGTGAGGGTCAGAACGGGTGTAAGAAATGAGTTAGCGGCTAGAGTGGATATGAATGTGTTGAGGTGGTTTGGCCATGTTGAGAGAATGGAAAATGGCTGTCTGCTAAAGAAGGTGATGAATGCAAGAGTTGATGGGAGAAGTACAAGAGGAAGGCCAAGGTTTGGGTGGATGGATGGTGTGAAGAAAGCTCTGGGTGATAGGAGGATAGATGTGAGAGAGGCAAGAGAGCGTGCTAGAAATAGGAATGAATGGCGAGCGATTGTGACGCAGTTCCGGTAGGCCCTGCTGCTTCCTCCGGTGCCTTAGATGACCGCGGAGGTAGCAGCAGTAGGGGACTCAGCAGTATGAAGCTTCATCTGTGGTGGAAATGTGGGAGGTTGGGCTGTGGCACCCTAGCAGTACCAGCTGAACTCGGCTGAGTCCCTGGTTAGGCTGGAGGAACGTAGAGAGTAGAGGTCCCCTTTTTGTTTTGTTTCTTGTTGTTGTCGGCTACCCCCCAAAATTGGGGGAAGTGCCTTTGGTATATGTATGTATGTATATATATATATATATATATATATATATATATATATATATATATATATATATATATATATATATATATATATATATTATTATTATTATTATTACTATCCAAGCTACAACCCTAATTGGAAAAGCAAGATGCTATAAGCCCAGGGGCTCCAATAGGGAAAAATAGCCCAGTGAGGAAAGGAAATAAGGAAATAAATAACTGAAGAGAACAAATTCACAATAAATTATTCTAAAAAAAGTAATGTCAAAAGAGATATATCATATATAAACTATTAACAACGTCAACAACAAAAATGTCATATATAAACTATAAAAAGACTCATATATATGTATATATATACATATATATATATATATATATACATATATATATATGTATATATATATATATATATGTATATATATACATATATATATATATATATATACATATATATATGTATATATATATATATATATATATATGTATATATATATATATATATATATATATATATATATATATATATATATATATATATATACATATATATATATATATATATATATATAATATATATATATATATATATATATATATATATATATATATATATATATATATATATATATATATATATATATATATATATATATATATATATATATATATATATATATATATATATATATATATATATATATATATATATATATATATATATATATATATATAGTATATATATATATATATATATATATATATATATATATATATATATATATATATATATGTATATATATATATATATATATATATATATATATGTATATATATATATATATATATATATATATATATATATATATATATATATATATATATATATATATATATGTATATATATATATATATATATATATATATATGTATATATATATATATATATATTATATATATATATATATATATATATATATATATATATATATATATATATATATATATATATATATATATATATATATATATATATATATATATGTATATA